>NC_084601.1:9928189-10145689 GCF_033807715.1 Cololabis saira
TTTTACTTTATACAAATCATGTCTGACTATTACAAGTTGGTTAAACAAGTTCCAAATAACATATCACAGCAATTCTCGCTGGATGAGAAGTTATTTAAGCAACAGGCAACAATTTGTGAAAATAGGTGACTTTCTATCATCATGTTTGGACATTGTTTGTGGTGTCCCCCAGGGGTCAGTTTTGGGACTTAAACTCTTTATTCTAATAACATATTTCAAAAGTACTACAATTTGCTCTGTTTGCTGATTATACAAATATTTTATGTGTGATTTACAGCAGCTTCTAGAATAGAAGAATATAGTAGAAGTAAATATAGAATTAATGAAATCGAGTTTCTAGGTGTGGTGACTACAAGATCTGCTGGAAACTTCACATTCAATTTGTTCAAGCTAAAGTATCCACAAGTATTTTAGTCCACAGTAAAGCTAAATATGTATTGAATAATAAAGTATTACATGTTGTATATTGTTCAATTATTTTGCCGTATTTGAATTATTGTGTGGAAGTTTGGGGCAACATCTACAAATCCTCACTCCGACCATTGTGCACACTCCAGAAAAGAGCCATCAGAACGGTTCATAAGGCAGGTTTCCAGAAGCAAACTAATGATTATTTATAAACTCCTGCCTGATAAAACTCCCAGATCTTGTACAATTTAACACAGCTCACTTGATGTATAAGGCCAGAAACAAACAACTACCAGATAATATACAGAAACTCTTTACTGATAGAGAGGGGGGTAATGATAACAGGGGGAGCCTGAACATCAGAACCAGGAATGTTCCAACAACCATGAAGAGAAGCTGCACTTCAGTCAGTGGCGTTAAGGTCTGGAATAAACTCAGCCAAGAACTGAAGCAACGTCCAAGCATGATTTGTTTAAGGAAACGGAGGCTCTTGGGGTGCACTGTGTATGTGGGTGTGAATGTGTGTATGAGTATCAGTGTGTAGTTGGATTTGAATGTCTATCTGGATGTGAATTTACAACTCTAAAATGTAGCATTAAACTAATATTAGATTTATTTCTGCATTACTTTATATGCATATATAGTTTTTTTTTTTTTTTTTTATAAATTCATAAGAAAGCAGAATGTAAAGTGTAATTATGGACTACTGGAGAAGAGATGTTTAATGGGATTTACGTGTAATGTGTATTGTGATGTGTTTGCATGTATAGGTATATATGTATATATAGATGTATACAATATACAGGACTGTGAAGGCCACTGACTGGGACATTCTAGCTGTAAATTCTATTTGGGTTAAAGTCCCTCAGGTTTGAATCTTATAAACTACTTGGTTTGGAGTCCCTTCTGGTTTGAGTCCGGATAAATACCAAAATACTGAGTGTGTTTGTGTACAAAATTTAGTTTTCGTTTTGTTCTATTTTGTTTTAGTTTATTTCTTTTTTGTTTAAATTTTAAACCATGCTGTTTATTTCTACTATGTGGTGTTTTAATGTCTCTGTAAGGCACTTTGAATCACTTTGTTGTTGATTTGTGCTATACTAATAAACTTGCCCTTCCTTGCCTTTATCAAGTCAACACACGACTGAAAGTGAAAGGGTTGGTTTAGTTTATTAAACTGGGATGAAATTATGCAAGAACCTATACTTAGATTTGTTATTTATATTTTGAAAAAATTAGTTCTCAGTTTCCTGGAATCTGACCGAGGATAAGTCCCATGAATCAGTGTCAATAATCCACTCTGTTTATTTCTATATTTGGTAGTGATTCAGGTTCTCTCAGTAAGTTTCTCTCAATTTCTTCTCTCTTTCATTTCAATGTCTCCCTTTCTCCACAAGTTCACATTCTGACTAGCTTTTTGTCCAAGCCAAAACTTAAGTAAGCAGCAATGGTTATATAAGGTGGTGTTCTAGTACCAACTTCTAACACTATTCTCACATTTGCATGAAGAGATCACTGGACAGGAACAGGTCTAGTGGCCCAGGAGTAAGGAGACCCCTGGTCTTGTGCCTATCCATGGATTTAAGGAGTTGACCAACAGTCAGTTTGGTATCAACCAAATACTGGCTGGCTACAAGACACTATCACACCTTTCACACCATGGTATCCACCTGACCCCAGTCTTATTTCAGAGGCTGAAGGCTGAGGTCTCCACAAACCAAAAATGTTCAAGGTACCTTGAGAGGATTTTGAATAAGAAGAATGAAATAGAATCAGTGAATAAGCACACACACACACACACAGACACACACACAGACACACACACACACACACACACACACACACACACACACACACACACACACACACACACACACACACACACACACACACACACCTTTAAACTGTTTTCCATGATGTAAAGCATATAAGTACAAACTATATGTATTTTTCTCTTCACACTGGCGGACAGATCCGAAAAAATGTGTGTTACAATTTGTCCCAGCTAAATATTGTCGTGGGGACACTGTAGACTAGCGGCCACAAGGTGGCTGTGTTTCCTCTACAAGGTGAACACCAGCATACTGTCAAGGCAGCAGCTGCTACAAGAGAAACACGTTTAATTGACCAAGTGGTTCCACAAATAAAACAGGTAATTTGCTGCAATCGGTGGAGCCATTTCTTTCAGTTTTTCTTGTCTCATAATAAGATGTAAACCACTATTTATCTAGTCATAAAAAAAGCACAGTAACAACTTACACAAAAGGGGAAGCAAATACCACGTAAAAACAAGAAGATGCATGACTTAACAATAGTGAAATTCAAGAGTTGACTCACAGCTTCAGTTTTATTTTCTCAACAATAAAGTTATAATAAACCTGAAATATTTTATGAATTCTACTAATACCGTACTTTTCGAGGGGAAATTATATAGTTTCTATTACTATGTATAATTAATATTACGGAAATGTCTACTTATTCATTTTGAAAACATTTTATGGAATATAGTTGTGAATGATGCTTGTGTTGCTTACATTTCAATTATATTCAATAACATGAGTAATTAAGTATGCTAGGCCGGATTATCCATATACTGAACCCAGGGACACCAGCCAATGAGCGGGGACCAAATCAAATGACTAACTGGACTATATATGTCATATTTTTTTATTTTCTCTATATATTTGCTGGAAGAGGAGCAAGCATGTACAGCAGTAACCAATGATATAATAAAAATACATGAAAATTATTATTATTATTGTTAATGTGCTGTTCCCTACCTTCACATCAGCTCATTGCCTGTTTGATTGTTTATTTGATATGCTGTAATAGTTTTGCATGTAGTCCTCAGACAGGCCATATATGATGGAAATGATGATAGTTAACATGTGGTGTTACATTGGCATGTGAGTTGCATTCTGATTGGAGCGTCAGTGTAGTTTGGCGTTTGTAGACTCATGTCCAGGGGTGCACACAAGCCGGTACTCGAGGGCCAATCTACTGCACATTTTAGATGTTTCCCTGTCTCAACACAACCCTGATAGACAAGGCTGTGTCACCAACAGAGTTGTGTAAACCTTGATGACATGTTGATGACGACCAGTGATTAGAATCAGGTGTGTTGAAGACGGGGAAACATCTAAAACATGCAGTAGACTAGCCCTCGAGTACCGGCTTGTGTGCACCCCTGCTCATGTCTATCTGTGGTTTTACTCTTAGTTGGTTTCTTGTCTTACATTTATTTGTAGTATGAGTGTTGAGCATGTACTTCAGCAATACGTTCATGTAAATCTATGGTCTTTATAACCAAAGTAAATTTTTTTTTTACATGTGGTAGGAGGGGGACACTTCAAGTGTGGTCACCCTGGGGAACCACACTGAGTTAATTCAGGTCTGTAAATATGTGGTCTCATTTAGCTTTTAATGAACATACATTTACTTAAATACAATATTTAAATTGATTACATTTAGTAGAAACAGAGGTAAGTGATTTGTCCCCAAAAAATATGCGTATTCATCCACCAGTGAATATTAACCCTTGTGCTGTCTTAGGGTCAAGGAAGGGGGAAGGGAGGAAGGGAAGAAGGAAGGGAGAAAAAAGGGAGGAAGAGAAGAAGGAAGGGAAGAAGACAAGAAAGAAGGATAGAGACAAGGAGGGAGGGAGGAAGAAAAAAGTAGGAAGGAAGAATGGAGAGAAGAGAGGAAAGAAGGAAGAATGGAGACAAGAAGGAACGAATGAAGGAAGGGAGAAAAGGAGGGAGGGAGGTAAGAAGAAAAAATAGGAAGGCAGGAAAGGAAGAAATGAGGAGAAAGGAAGGAAAGAAGGAAGAAAGGGAGAAAAGAAGGAATGAAGGGAAGGAAGGAAAGAAGAGGAGAAGGAAGGATGGAGACAAATGAAAGACATAAGGGAGAAAAGCAGGAAGGGAGGAAGGGAGGAAGAAAAAAGTACAAAGGAGGGAAGGAGGAAGAATTGGGAAGAATTGGGTCATTTTGACCAGAGGACAACGCAAGGGTTAAGAAGAAACAATAAGGGCTTTTATTATGAAAATAAACTATGTGAGAGCGGAAGTACGTGCGTGCTTTTATTGTGACGTGCGGCTGTAGAGCGACATCAGACTCGGGGAATGTTCCTCCGCTGAAGTTTGCTCTTACACATTTTCTCCAACACCCGCTGTGAAATGGAGACTACGACCAACACTTCTGCTGTGAAGTAATTTCAAATCGGCGTATACGTGACGGTAAGTGTTATATAAAAACAGAGAAATGTCCCAACCAGCTATCAGTCGTTAAAGACTCTCTCACAGCAGAACTTCCTTCTCTGCGAGGCTCGAGAGCTAGCCGTGTTAGCTCCTCATTTATCTGCTTTAAATCAACGCTGGGCTGGCACTAATAGCGTTTTTTGTACCAACATAGTTTTTATTGCGGTTATAAGTAATTTATGCAAACCGTGTGGTTGGTATAATCGAGAGGTAAACAGTAGAACATGGCAACTCTCTGGTGATTAAAGTTCATCAGCTTCCTGCTACAAACATGAGCTCAGTGTTTTAGCAGCTGGAGAGTGTAAACAGTGTTTAGTCCTTATGTGCAAGAGTTAAAGACAAATACAGTTAGACCTTTCCAGTCACTGATCTTAATGTCACTTCTCTTAAAATGAGTTGCTTTTTAAAAAGAAAAAATGTAACTGGATTAATTTATTTAAAAAAAAACATCATTTCTACCATCAAACTAATCACATGTTTGCGGTAAAATGGTCCATCTTCCGGTTCTTTTACTGGGGATTACACTAAACGTTATTGCCATTTTGTCGATGATTTCCTAGATTTGGAAAACGTCAGATTCTCCTCGTCAAACTAATTTAACACTATCCATCAAAAGTAGTTTTGGTTTCCATTTTTACACTAATGATTGATAGTAAAAAGCCCGTGTTTTGAAGTTGTGTTCTGTCCTGGTACACATGCATGGTTTCCCTATTTAAACACTGTATCAATGATTAATGATTAGATTAATTTATCTAATTTAGATAACTTATCACCCAGGTAGTCCTTCCTTAGTACAGGTTTTCAATTAATCTAGGCCATTTGCACTAGGCCTGACAAGATAATATAATTGCCTGTTCACAGTCATTTGCGCTCACTGTGGTCCTTTTTTGATAGTCATTAGAAGAATTACCTTTTTAATTATAAGCAGGTTAAAACCAACCATCGAGTCAAATTTCAACCACCATTAATTTTTGGTTTTACACCATTTTTGGCATGTTTTTCTGTTAAGGTTTAATGGCTCAAACTTAAAGTGACACACTTAAACTCTGTTACTGAACAACAAAACATTTCTGAGGATCTAATGCAGTTATTCTCACTTATAATGTTGAAAAGCTACATATATCTTCACTGTTGGATCATTTTGAATTTATGTAAATGAGAGAGAAGAGTCCAATCATTTTCACACACACAGAGATTTAAAGCAAAAATATGGTGGGCAGATGTGGTTTTACCACTTAACACTAATCAGGACTTAAATGGGTCAGACTAAGTCATTTAAATCAGTAACTGCAGCTTGTTGTATGATTGGTTAATTATCAAGCAGAATTTCATAATTTTAATTGCGTTTGGGGCTCTCATGGCTGGGGCTTTCTGGTGGTGAGTCACACTGCTTTTGCTTCCTCTTGGTGGCCCGTATTGTTCAACTTACTGTAAGTTTTTGACTTCAGGAATACACTAAACTAAATGTTTCATGTGGAAACTTTTTGTGCCACAGTGCTATATGGGATCACTCCCAACAAAGATGAATTGTGGTTGGTACTTTTTATTTATTTTTTATCAACTATGACAGTACGTTTTCATTCTCTAATTTGTACTGGTTTATTGTGAACTGATAAAACCATTGAATTCAATTATTTATCATCTTTTTGCCAAGATATGTTTTTCATAAACACACCAGTAAGGTTTTAAATGGGCTGCGGTTTGGTATAGTTTAGTCTTTTGTGAAAAGTGACTAAATATACAGGTAGTCAATTTCATCTTTTATGCTTATCCTTGGTAGGACTCCGGACTAATTTTTCCCACTAGTTGCAAAGCTGCTCCGAACTAAAAATCTTAGGAGCATCACTACAGAATTGGTAAGATAGTCAGTCGCTGCCTTCATTCCACGTGGGAATTGGACCCTGTTAGGGTTCCCCTTTGTCACTGATTGTCATCATTACTCCCATGGGCAGAGTTTCTAGGCACAGCCAGGGGGCAGAAGGGGTCCCCTTTAGTGCTTTCATGTTGTATCAGTCTTGTATTGGCATCAGCGTTTTCTGTCTCTGTTGTCTTTTGATCTTGAAAGAACAAGATTGTGGATACAAGTGGCTCAAATCATTTTGCTCCACAGGGCAGTTGGACCCTCCCTTAGAAATGAGGTAATAAGTTCAGTCATTGTGTGGTTTGGGCATCCCTTTAGGCTGCTTCCTGGAGCCCTCCCCGGTAAGGTGTTTTGAAATGTCAAACCAGTTGGAGGCCTTGAGGCAGACTAAGGACAAACTGGTGAGTTATTTCTTGGCTGGCCTATAGGAACACCTAGGTATTTTCTCTGAGAGCTGAACCAGGATAAGCAGAAGTTGATGAATGACTAATGGTTAGTACTAAAACTTTACAAAAAATGTTTTGTGAAATTTGTAAAACGGAGTACATATTTAATGGATAGTACGAAACCTAGGAGCACCTCTTAAATCTACTTCAGCACAATATTCATATTCATTTGTAACAACCCTGAAGAAGCTTATTTCTTATAGAAAGAAAGAAAAACCTCGGCCCATACTTCACATTTGAAACCTCAGAGTGAATTAGAATTAAAGAGAAAAATCACTAAGTTAAACAGTGTGTTTTATTATTTATTGGACAACACATTTTCTGAATCTCTTGATAAAAGCGCTTCCTATATGACAAAATCATAGCTTGATATATCTGTGGTTGTCATCACAATGCAGCCATGCCAGAAACATAAATTAAGTGAATTACTCATTGATAGACATGGATTTCCTCAAACTCTTGTTTAAAAAAAAAAAAAAAACTGGCCCTAATTGTGACCCATGGCATTAATATATAACAGATCTTCCTTAGCATTGTGATACAATTTGTTGAATTGTACTGACATTTCGGTGCCTTCTGCAAATCATTGAACAGATTGCTCACTTATAAATGCTGCAGGGAAATGTGCTGCAGTTCATGTTGATGTTGGGCTTGATGAGTCTCATGTCTTTGTGGTCGATTTAGCAATCTAGTTTTCACAACAAATGTTGGACCACACAGAAAGGACTCCATTAAATACATGGCATTAACTATTATTGAATGTGTGCTCAGGGAAATGCTGTTATATTTACATGTCAAGAATGGTAGACATGGGCTCTCGTTTACTGTTTTAGTTTATAAATGCCAGATGTATTTGATCAGGTCGACAATATATCCAGCTAGAAACAAAAAGGACTAGAAAAGACATTTATGTAACAAGTATTACCACTAATCATGCTCACTTGTTTTAGACACTGGAAGATTAACCACATCTGAGTGTTAACCCTTCCACTCATTAGACTAGTATAATTTAATTTCCTATATTGGTTATTTGACTGAGCTTAAACTGCACAGCGTGTGTCCAAACATTTGACTGTTACTTTTTTTTTTTTTTTTTTGTTATGTGGAAAGAAAAAAAAAAAAGAATTTATGTGGAGTCAAATGCTGAAAATAAGTACGGTAATGTAAGCTCCAGTTTGGAGATGTCTTGTATCAAAGTTAAATAAGACCTGCCTTAAGATAGGCGTGCAAGACCTTTGAGCTAAGCAAAACCTATTTTCTCGTAAGAATGCCTTTCAACCATAAACATGCTTGCTTATTTTGACTTTATTCTTGGAATAATGAGCTAACAAACACTGGTTCACAAGGAACAGCCAACAACCCAAATGCTTAAGCTAAATAAATTTAAAGATACCGTACAAGAAAAAACTTCTGACAAGGCAGGCCTCAGCAGTTCATGTAAATTGTGAATAACTGTTGATTTGTGTTCTCCCTTATTGGAGCACTAAATGGAGCAGGACTATTTCTCCAATTATTCCAACCATATGCTTACTGCTCTCCTGCTGTTTGTGGTGAAAAGCATTCTGCTGAAAGAAAGATGGAGCCTATTATACATTAGTAAGGAGATGGATGCAGATGACTGCATTTGTCAAAAGCCAACTATTCTGCTGCTGCATGAATTTGAATATACTTGAGGTTAAATTTATTCAGTCATTTATCAAGGGTGGTAGTGAGTGTCAACCTAAGATAAAGGGATACTTTACTGATCCCGAGGGAAATTCAAAGCATCCAGTAGCAGTCACATGACATTAGTTACAATAATGACAATCATTCTTCTTGACATTCAAAACGCACCTTATTTGCGTAAGGTTGTGTGTGTGTGTGCCCCCTTAAAACTTTGGTGGGGTTAATAGGCATACTCATGTCTTGCTCAGAAAAGCTAGCTATTTATCTGTGTGAGGCTTGAGGCATTGCAGGCAGATGAACACAGTTTGGCTAAAATTAGTTCTGACAAATGAGCCATAGAGGTAATTCATTTCTAGCTTGGTGTGCATGCTGGGCCACAAACCGAATCTTCTGAGGGATGACTTAGAACAGCATCAGACATTTTGCTAAGTCTTGTTTTATTTGTTTGTGTAGTTTTTCCATTGATTCTGAATCTTAATGAATAAGAACTCCAATTCTTCATTAGTATTTTTTTTTGTATTCATGTTTTGTAGAAAGTTACCTCAGCTTTGTTGTGAAACTTGGTAACATTAGAAGTGAAATGCATGCTTTCAAATTAAATAGGTGGGCTTTGCTGTTTAAAAATGTGCCGCCTCCCTCCAATTTGAAGTGTTACCGACTTACTTTTCTAAAGCAGTTCAAATCAGCTTGAAAGTATGTTTGTTCAGCATATTTCCTACATCTTTGTGTGGCATTTGAGTCATTCCAAGCTGAACTCAGTGACTTGTATATTTGTTTGTTTCCCCATCATCTTTGTGTCCACATCTACCGTACTTGCATATATGATTGACCTACTTTTAAAGTCCAGGGAAGGTTGCTATGTATTTATTGCACTAAAACGGTTGCCTTATCAATGTGTCCTAGATGGAGTAAAATAATACTTTCTTTTTTTCCCTCATGGCTGTGAGTCATACTGTTTGGAATATGTTGCACGAAGGGTCATAGATATTCACCCCAGTGTTTCTTGTCCACTCTTGAATGTCAGATGTTGTTTTTGTAGTTTGCATGGCAGAAAATTAACTAAAATTAACTGAGGCACAGAGTTACCCTTGATAGCCAGCTGATAGAAAGTTGTCCAGCACCCGATAAATGCTAGACAGCCCAAGATGTTCCAGGTAACATTTTGTAATTTCTTCAGATGAGTGAGGAACTGTTTGGCCTGTCTTTACCACTGGGCAGTGTTACGTAAACAAAGTTATGTTTGAAAAAATAAAAAGGTCTTTGGGCTGTTCCTTGGTACAAAGCCATAAAAACAGAATACATTGTCATGATCAGGAAATCTGTCTTCAAGCTGGAATGTCTCCGGAAATTAGCATACTTGAATACAGCAGAACAGCACTTTAAGTCATTTCCACTCTTGGAAGTTGATTCTTGTGTGAAGTCATTTGTACTAGACTGGAAAATCACATGACTCTTATGTCATCGTCCAGTGAAATTTTGACTTCAACGTTGAGGCACGCTGCAGGATGCATCTCGTAATAGTCATTAGCTTATTCAGAAAACGCACGGACTCAAATATTCACTGATACAAATTATTGTATGTTTTAATAATTGGGTGGGTTTGTGTTTTTTTTTTTTTTTTGACAGAAATAAAATTAATCCAGATGTGACTTAACTCATCTAATTCTGCCCAAAATAGGAGAAGTAGATAGAAGAACATAGTCCAAAGAATCATACAGGAAATGACAAAGCTGTGGTGACCGTTAAACTGCAACACTATTGGGACATTCATCTTGATTTTGAAGATATGTAATAATCGTGTTTGATAATGCTTGGTTAGCGATAGCAGATGTTGCTTTGGTGGCTAGAGAATTCAGTTGTTTCTCTGAACTTAGGTTTCCCACACTGTTGATGCTTGGGGCGGGACACTTGGATATATTAGTGGCTGCCTCAAAATATTTGGCAACCCACTCGGATGTTTTTATTTTTTTACTGTCCAAAATAATTAAATCTGCTATTGTAGGGTTTTGTGCAATACTTCAGTTCAGTCCCCTGCCCCGTTCGTTCACAGACATGTCACATTGGCCCCACCCCTCTCTTAATATACACACATCAGATCAATACACAATTGTGTATGGGAGGAAATTTTGTTGGGTTAACCAATTGACAACCAGATTTAACACACTTTTTTTTCCTGATATTTAAATCTAATCATTTAAACAAATAGCATTAAAGAAAAATGTATTACTTGATTACTTTCTGTACAAGACAGTCTTCTCCTCTCTGCTTCAGATATCAGACATGAAGCATCATGTCAGTACACCTGCATAATGATCCTAACACTGACCGTACTCCCCAACCCTAACATGTACTTGTACCACGTACATGTGGCCACTGACTGACCATTGTCTGCTCATTGAGTGACCAAATAAGCAAATAGTATGACTATACGAGGGCAGACCTTTTTCACCCTGGTATTATAACGGCTTGAAAAAAAAAACACGTTATTAAGACACTACTTCCCTTTCGTAATTTACAGAAACTATACGGGGAGACGTTTGAGCGCTGCAACAATGTGTGCTTACAACCCAGTAAGTCGTTTCTTAATCCGCCGTGTGACGGCACTATCTTTCCTAAGAGTGGTGTGTTCCACTTTTTCAGCTCAGCCCAGTTTGGTTCTGTGGCTACCTCCGTTACCAGCCCATAGGCTTATTAGTGGCATCTGTTTCAACAACCCTCTCCTCCTCTGTATTTATATACAAGACGCCAAAGCACAATGAAAGTGCATCAGTCCTGCCTTGCATGGACTAGGATAGGGAAAAAGGCACCAGTGTGAATGTGAAATAAAAAAATAACTTATAATGAAAAATGGTAAGTAAAGCAAAAAGTACATGGAAAAAACCTTGTATTGACTTGTTATATATTCAATTCAATTACTTTATTTGTTGAACAGGGACTGTACATATTAATAAACACGAGTGTAAATACGCATGGTTGTAGCCAGAGGCTAATTTCCACCATTCGTCCCCGTGGCAATTTAATGCCAGACACAGAATTGGACACCGGCAGACAAAGGAGACAAGATATGACATCCATAAACACAACATTAAAAGATACGACTGAGCTAGAAAAAAATCATTAAGCAATAAAACGTGTTACAATTGATAAGCCATTAATTAGGTGACCGTAAAGTTAAAGTGCTGAGTGCTTAAGTGCGAGAGTTTGTAAAGTGCTGATGCATATTGCACATTGCACATTTGCCCTATATATAGAGATTGTATTTAGGTTCAACTCAGAAGTAGAACAAACTGTGTAAATATTAGCATACTGTAATTAACTTCATCTGCATTTATCCATGTTCTTTTATAGTTGTCTCATAAATAAAAAATCTTAACACGGCATTTGAACTGCAATGTAAAGATTTCCATTAAAGTTGCATTATTTTTTTCTGAATTAAAGACAAGGAAAAACCTGGATTTACACAGGTTTTATTATTTTTAATTTCTGTCGCTCTCAAAAAAAAAAGTACTTATTTTGATTCTTCTGTCCCGCAGAAAACCCCTGGTTTGAATCCTCTAGAAGCCATAGTCATAATACTGGAAGGCACAAAGCTGAGGCAAACTTTGGGATTTCCTTTAAGAGTTGACAGGGGATTGAAACCATTTATTCTGCAGCAGTAGGCTTCTTTCGCCAGGCCCGAGGAACTGGGACACCATCCCAGTGTGTGAACTGTGTTTGCATGTGATAGCCCTTGAGCCACAAAACTGAACTGCGTGTATGTGTGTGTATTTGCAGAAACCCATGCACTGACCTCAGTCAAATGGAAAGTCCCACTCAGTCTTGCTACACTGCAGAGGCAGTATTTTCCAGTGTAATTACACCACAGGAGTGTAATTTCACATTGACTTGTGGGTTGCTCTAAATAATTTCTTTATCTTGTTAAATTTCCTCTTGCTCACATGAATTGGTTGGTTAACCCTACACGAGTGTTTTATAATGTGCAATTGTATTAAAGCATTGCTTAATCTTGTAGTTTGTTCTTGCAGTAAAAGCCGTCTTCAGGGTCACTGGTCTAATAATTAAAGATGTTAATGCAGTTCAGTGCTGTTGTGCTCCAATACTGGATCTGGTAATATTGTGAAACGGTTGTTCAGAGGAGCTCATATTGCCTCATAAACTTCAAAAACACTCCAACAAGTAAAACCTTTTATTAAAACTCAGTCTGCTGGATTTTCAATTAAAAAGATAAAGATGTGCTTTATTGATCCAGGACTGGGGAATGATTGTGCAGCAGCCGCATTACACACAGAAACAAAGCTCAACATAAAGCCTAGATATATACAAGTAGACGTATCTAAACGTCTATTCATATTTACATCCTATACATACATAATGGTAAGTGTGCAGCGGAAATGACCCATGAATGAACACAAATGAGCTCAGGCCCCTCTGGGAGACTTCTCAGTTTTATTTCTTTTGTGTGGTTCTTACTTATTGTATACATGAAGCATTCTAGTTTCCTTTTGCTAGTTATAATCTGGTCCTTAGGCTTATCGTAGTGGGAACACATGTGACGTTAACTAGTGTGAACAAAGAGGACTGGTACGTCAACAGTTCTGAAAATTTTTTTTTCTTTTTTTTCTTTTTTATGAGCTCACAACGTGAAAGCAAAAACGTTTTTTTACTTCAAGAGAACTGAATTTTGTTTATTTAAAAAGGACCAAATGTGAAAACTCAGTGTTGCATAGAAACTACCAAATGTATTATATTGTTTGACCTAGATGCCTCTCAAAAGCATACCAGATAGAGTTGGTATTTAAATGAATGCAGTCATGGCACCCAGCTGCATGTGGCTTGGGGCTGTGCAGCTAATGGTCCATTTAGAGGACTCTCTTCTCATACAATGAGCAGTAAAAGCTGGCTTCTGCCTACATGTCACAATTTAATGTCTGGTAGAAAAACCTCAGTCAGTCAGTCTAAGTTTCGGTGGTTTACAGGGCTGCTGCCTCATTTGGGATTTGCACCGGCTTGTTAATTAGTCGTCTATGGGCTCCCCATGGAACTTTCCTGCAATTAGTCCCTGAAGACAAACACAACAGCTTGAGGCATCCAGCCACAAAGGGAGTATTTCAGTCGTTGCGTTACCATCACTTCTAGATTTGTGCAAAACCCAAGTACCAAAAAAAGAAATCCTTTAATGGCTCTAATTTGAAAAAAAAAATCCCAACTATCTCAAACCTTTTTAATGCTTCCAGGAGGTGGTTTTTCAGGTGATTTGATAATCCACTTTATCACAAACATGTAAAACTCCTTTTTTGCGGATTTCCACGGCTTGGGCAGCGCTGGATGTGACGTAGCCGGTCAATCTAAAGTCAACCAAACCTAGTTTCCAGCTGTTTTTTGCCTCATTGATACAATTTTTTTTGTTGTGATATAACTGCTTTGCCATTTGAATTATCATCCGCTGCCTTCATCATCTGACTTTTTCTCAACAGCGGTTGTGGCAATTGGAATAATTTGTTAAAGACTAAAGATGTTTTTGTGCACCTTCCTTAACATTGAGATTTCTTTTTGTTTTGAAGAGAAGTAGGACGAAAGTTATGACAATTTTTCTTATTCAAGAATGATGAAAAAACTAATCCCCTGCAGCGATTCTCAGATCTTCAAAGCTAGTGTACACACATTTTGTATCTCTCAATTGTTTGTAAGAATAAATGCATTTTGCGGAAGAAGCCATTATGGTATACACTTTTCAATGTCGACTTGCAGGTTATTGTTGTAAATCTACAGACCGGATCTTGTAAACTGAAGGGTTTAGGGCCGAAGTTTGGTACCAACTTTCTTGTTAAAAGGTTTTTCCATCAGTTCAGTTATTAGTCCAAACCAGAAGATTTAACCAGCAAGGTCATTAAATTAGATCAGTCAATAAAACAAAAGCCCACATTGGTAAACAGCTCGTAACAGTTGTTTGTGCGTGTGTGTGTATTATGCCTTTAGATGTTCATACTGCATAAATGAGGAGTGGAAGCGTCTGCAGCCTAGGTGCTGTAGAGACACACTGACAGCTGTGGCTACACGCAAGATCTGTGGTACAAAATGGATTTATTGCCATGTTACACACTCATGGGAAAACATGCAGTTGCGGAGAGCACATGCTTGAAGAAATGCCTTTACCCAGACATTTAACTCTTGAATGGGGTCCAATAGAGGCCATCAAACTGATACATTTAAAGTATACTTTTTAAAAATGTTGTCATGTCTTTTTTCTATTACATTTCTAGTTGATTTATGTTTTATTTATGTATTTTATTTATTTGTGCATCATGGTTACTTTCAAATGCTTCTGCAGCAGATTATTAAAAGTGAATGGATTCTGCTTTGTCAAAGTACCTGATCCTCTGTTTTTTCTCTCCCTCTCATAGAACAGCATTCAGCCTTCAGAACCAGTCAACCATTGCGATATAAATCAGCGAGGAACCACATCCCCAACTGGAAGATCATCTTTACCAAGTTTCTGCTACCATGTCATAGCTAATGGTAGTTCAGCCCCATTAGTTTTTCTTTCTATTCATTTTCCTTCCTCTCAGTATCCCCTATTCCCCTATTCTCTCCTGATGTGGTGATTTCTGGCCAGCACCCAGCGTGATGAGCAGCCTCCATCATGGCAGCACAGGCTCAGAGCGAGACCTTCACTCTGCCGCTTCCTCTGTTAGCCTTCCTTCAGTTAGAAAGACGCCAAAGAAACGTCGTCTATCCCTCCATTCACTCTTTGGCCGACGCTGCAGGCCCGACCGCGACGCCAAGCGCAAGTCGCGGACTTTGCAGCCTGCAGCTGGAGTGGATGGCATCGCCAGCATTGAAAGTGTTCATTCAGACACTTCCCATGACAAAACCTCAATCCAACCTCCTTCGGATGTAGCATCAACCTCATCAGTGCCGGGGTCTTCCTCAGATCTACTGGAGTGTCCTCTGTGCCTGCTGCGCCACGGACGCGAGCGCTTCCCAGACATCATGACCTGTCACCACCGTTCATGCGCAGACTGCCTGCGACAGTATCTGCGTATCGAGATATCCGAGTCCCGTGTCAACATCAGCTGCCCCGAGTGCTCAGAGCGCTTCAATCCCCATGACATCCGGATGATCCTGGGAGACCGAGCCCTCATGGAAAAGTATGAGGAGTTCATGCTGAGGAGGTGGCTGGTGGCTGAGCCAGACTGCCGCTGGTGCCCGGCTCCTGACTGCGGGTAAGAGCGCAAACGGTGACGCTACACCTTGCTATGGAAAAAATCTTGGTATTCAGTTACACAAGAGTGCTTGACATTCCTGTTATTAAAAGAAAACAAAAAAAACACTAACACCAACCCCTAAATAGCCTTGCGAGGAACTACATCAAGGAGACTTCAAGGCTGTAATCTGGCCCTGTGAAGTTTACTCCAGCTCCTCTGATGGTGCCGAGTTAAAAATAGTTTATAGCTGTAATAGACCTGTTTCATCCTGTCAGCCTGATGAGTCAGCCAAACAATATGAGACACAAGTTTATAATCATGCTGGTTTTTTTTAATTTTATGTACAGCCAGAATTAATGGACTTAAAAACGTGGCTTAGGCCCAGCATTTATAGTATAATAGTAACTAGTGGTCACACCATAGTATATAACCTGTACCGTGGTAGATTGAGTAGTAATAACAATGTTTTGTGATTAAAGTTGGTTGTGGCTGATCACCATCATAACTTGTTTTATTTAATAGAAACTGGTTAAGAAATTAGTTGTATTAAAATACAGAAGTTATAAAGATAAAGCAACACAAAATAAAAATTTTGCACACTAAAAAACAAACACATAGAGCTTAAAAGCAAGACAACATTTAAATAACTTAATTGTATTTTATTTAACAATGTAAATGGCCCCGGTTGAGCGGGCGCATCACATACAGAGGCTATTGCAGGTTTGAATCCCGGCTTGTCTTTACTGTGTGTCTTCCCTCTCTCTCTATCTTTACTTTCCTGTCTAACAACTTTCAAAATGAAAGCCACGAGAGCCACCATAAAACATTTAAAAAAAATTTAAAAAAAACCTGTGAAAGTTATTAGCTTGAGAGCCATTAAAACTCTTCCAACTTTTAACAGCCTGATAAAAATATCTTGAGATATTATTGTGAGTGTTTGTCTATTTTTTTTATATTTTCACATGGTGATGGCAGTGCAGGGTTAAGGCCAGATCAGAGTCTAGTATGTCTGGAGCCAGCAGGGATTCAGCAGTTTGCTCACAGGGGCTATTACTGTGCTGCTCCTGCTGATTTGATCCCCTGGCTTCATCTGCAACGCAGTGCACAAAGTGTTCTTGCACTGTTCATTTACAGGCGAGACATTTTTTTGTATCTAGGGTAGGCTGGACTGTTTTGAATGAACACTACTTATGTGTCCATGGAGATTTGGTTCAGTAAATTCACATCTTTGGGATTATGGCCTCAAAGCCTGAACTCTGTAATGGTTTTCACTTTTTTTGTATGGCTTTGTTGCATAAACACTGCTGACCCTTGTCTGTTGGAAGAATGCGTCTTTCATGAGATTGTTGAAGCTCCTCTTGCTCTCCAACCTCAAATATCTGAGCTTTGGCTCACTTCCACACTCTGCACTGCTTAATGCTTTCTCCCATTGTTGTTGTATAACTGGACTTGAAGTTATTAAGCCTCCCAGGTCATTTCAGCTGCTGGGTTCATCAAACTAAAATATCATCTGTGTTTCAGGAGAAATGATCCTTTAAGCAAAGTAAAGTTTGACTGACTTACAGTGATTATGTAGTTACAAACGCATAATTTCCTAATTGTTGGGATGTCAACTGTATTTGATCACTACAAAGTTTGTATCCGTGTTTTGAATTTTATGGACTACAGAAACCGCTAACAGCAAAAGTATATGAAAATACATGACTTGATCAGTAAACTAATATGCCAACAAGTGCTGCTAATATAATTTTCCCATTGAAATGAAAGGTTCAAATGTTTTTGTAGGAGAGTGTCCAACCTGGATCTTATTAATTTTGGCCATATTTTGGTGTGAAATATAAATTGGCACAAGGGGGAGAGGGTATTTTTAAACCTTTTATTTAAGCTGTTGAAATTTAAATGAACCTTTTTAACCGTGTCCATCTCATTTTGTGTGATGTTTATAAGTAAAAAGTCACTACTAATCAGACCCAACCATTTACTCGTGACAAACCATTTACTCGCAATAGTTGTAGCTATAGAGGAGCTGCTAGAGCGTGACCTTCAGCCAATAGAATGACCTCCACTCAGTCCACAGCAGTACTCTTTGCTGTTAGAGGACAAATAGTCCTCAGGAAAAGGTGCTTCAGTCTAAGATAATGTCTCCCGTTGGTCTCTTGGTGATCACTCAAACTGCAAACACAATGGCCTTTCAGACACAGTGTGCAGACAGAAGTATTTACATCCATGTGCAGCACAGCCGGCCCCAACCTCTCTGTGTCCTAGCAGTCTGTCAACGTTTTGTGAAGTACGGCTCAGCATTTTGTTGCTTGAGCTTGTGAAACTGCAAACGTCCCACTGTTTGCCCTTGGAGAACCGTCTTGTATTCTGTGTAACATTGCCTCGCTGTTCTCAGGGAAGCTCATTCATACGAAGACTTTTCTCCCTTAACAACTCGCCACTTAAGATTGTAATCTCAGCTTACTATTTAAAGCACTTTTACGTACGCACTCTGAACTGTTCCTCCTTGTTATATTTGCATACGTGTGGGTTCTTACATGACCTCTATGTTCATTTTTATTGACGCACACAAATAAATGGTAAAGTAGGACTCTTTAGTTTAAAAATCATAGAATTATTTTGTTACATTTTTGAGGGTGAACTAACTTTATGTATAACAGCATCATGGGTTTTGAGGATAAATACAATGAGTAAAATCTGAGTATGTACAGTATGTGGGGGAAGACGCAGGGTAGTGATGAAGCCAACAAGTCCAATTTGGTCCATCCTATTCACTTGTAATTTCACACAATGTGCCATCAGCTTGTCACACTGATGTGCAAGATGTTTAAGTGGAGACTGTCTGTCTGTCTTTTTTTTTTTTGCTTGGACATGTGCAGTGATTTATTATCTCCCCTACTGGGCTGGGTTGAGATATGTGGGCTGCCGGTTTAAAATGCTAGCTTTTGGTTTTACTTCTGGTATTTGAAATTATGACTTTTGTGAACAAATCCAACAGTTATTATTTGAAAGGCCTTTAAAACACCTTTGCTACTCTGCTTTTATTGTATTTATTTATTGTTTTGCTTTTTCCTAAGAGGGAAGCTTAAATGTTTATATATTTTATATTTCTTGGCCTCGCAGCTCAGCCTGAAAGTCAAAATGCCTTTTTTCATATCCAATAAAACCTGTTAAAGGTTTAATATAAGCTGAGTACCGCTTTAACTTCTTATAGGAAGAAGCCATAGTTGTGTCATTAATTCAAATCCCTGTTTATCAAATGTTACTTAATGCACTGGTGTAGATTCATCTCAACCGATGGCTTTACCGTTGTTTTTAGTACATCAACATAATACTAGTTCCAATTGTATAGTTGCACTACATTTGTAAATCTAGTTCAGAGATATGTTTATGAATGTCTTTTTTGTGATCACATTATTTCAGTCAGATGGAATAATTATTCAGGCTCCTGTCCTGACCTCCATGCACAACTTTTATGTTGTACATTTGGCACTGAAGAGATGTGACACATGGTCCACTCCATAAGTCATCCTTTGTTTTTCCCATCATAATGTCAAGTATTAATTAATTAATGTTCCCTTCGAGGATTGATAAAGTATTTTGTGAATTGAATCATTGTACATTAACGTTGACCTGGAATGCTGAAGAGCTGCACCAGTTTCAGTCATGATCAGACTTTCAGTGTTGTCTAAGGTTTTCTTGTGAGAAAAACAATTACAGTCTCAAACACAATGTTTTTGAACGGGCAGGCAAGGTAAAACATTTACTATTATTCACCTCCCAATGTCACACATTGAAAAGCATTTAACTGAACCATTATTTGCTGTTTTTAATAGTTTTATTTATTATTAATTGCGTGTGCGTATGTGTGAAATAATGGATTTTGCATTTGTTTTGTCTCAAATACACCTTTTATTACTGGTGAGTTACGGCAACCTACAGTCATCCTGGATTGATTATAACAATACTTATTGACTGAAGATATAAAATGTATTAGCCTCAGTTTTACTTATTCTAGGTTTTTGTTTTCTAGCGCACAACCCTGTACTTGTCGTTCCAGCTCTGCTGACGCCTGCGGTTCTGTCACTCACTACATCTGTGTTTGCTCTTTCAAAACTACGAACCATTATTCTGACAGTGTTTTTCCTTGCGTAGTTATGCAGTCATAGCGTTTGGCTGTGCCAGCTGCCCTAAGATCACCTGTGGCCGTGAGGGCTGTGGGACTGAGTTCTGCTACCACTGCAAACAGCTGTGGCATCCCAACCAGACATGTGACACGGCACGGCAACAAAGGGCCCAGAACCTCCGGCTAAGGACTTTCAGGTCATCCTCCCTCAGCTACAGCCAGGAGAGTGGAGCAGCAGGTACCGTATAAATGCTTGTACACAAGTGCACTTGAGATTAATCTTACCTGTTCTGTGGTATTTGAACCCTCGGCACAGCCATCACATTTTTGTTTCATCTCTGCGTTCATCTATACACCCACCGCATGCAATATGCTCTAAAAACATTATAAATAAGTGGTCTGACTATGTATTTCTCTTGAATCAATCTACACAAGGTGATGACATCAAGCCCTGCCCTCGTTGCTCTGCGTACATCATCAAAATGAACGATGGAAGCTGTAATCACATGACCTGCGCTGTCTGCGGCTGCGAGTTTTGTTGGCTCTGCATGAAGGAGATCTCTGACCTGCACTACTTAAGGTGAGACCAACATGATCACAGCTCAAGAAAGTCAATTTCTTTGTAACAATGCTTCTTGGCAGTAAATCTTATAAGGTTGAAAAGCCTGTTTATTTCCCTTTTTAGATGGCGCCACATTTGTAAGTAACCTGCATTTTTGTGATGAGCAGCAGAGCTGAGGGCGTAGGTTGTGCTAATAACAGATTTGCCAAATTCTCTACCAATACCAAACAACTTATTTTGCTGTTGACTCTTGCTTTGAGCTCCTGTTACCCCCAGTTGTTGCCAATCAAGTGTGAATCAGGCACGCAGGTGCTGTAGATCGTCTTCTATAGATTTGCAGTCGGATTTAGAGCACAATATTTTGGTGGAGGCAGTGTGATGGGAGGAGGTGGAGTCTCACTCACTGGAAAAATGAGGCTCGTCTTCATTGGAGGCGCTCTCAATGCAGAGAGATGTGGAGATGAGATTCTGCAACCAGTGGTAAACTCACATCTCCACAGTCTGGGACCAAACTCTAAGATAACAACCCTCGACCCCCACAGGACGGGTTTAACAGAGCCCACCACCAGAATCTGGGAGAGGAGAGGATGAAATGGCCCTCCAGCAGTCCTGACCTCAACCCACTGAACATTTGTGGAATCAGCTTGTGCGTACTCTTGGTGCCAGAGTGACCAACACAACCACTTTGGCTGACGTGAGACAAATGCTGTTGAAGAATGTGATGCCATTCCCACAGCCGTGTGTGACCAGCATGAGGAGGTGGTGCCAGGCTGTAGTGGCTGTGTTTGGTTCTTACATACACTACTGTGGCTCCTCGTTGGTTAAATGGATACATTCTTAAATTGCCAATATGTTTTGTTTCTTCAAACTTCAATGATCCAGTCCACCAAACAAGAGTCAATAAGCTGTTTGGCATCAGCAGAGAAGATTTGGCAAATTTCTCAAAGGTCCAACCCACGTCCTCAGCTCTGCTGCTCCTCCCACAAATGCACGTTTCTGACAAATGTGGCGCCATTTAAAAGGGAAATAAACAGGATTTCCAAAAGTATAGGAGTTGTTACCAAGAAGCTTTGTTATACCAAAGAAATATTCTACAAATATCTTACTAGGTTAGTTAAGTTGATGTATACTGAGTCTAACTGCTGGGATACTTACTTAGAAATACGATCAGTGATCTTTAAATGGAAATTATATATTTTTTTTTTCAGAGCATAAAACAAAATGAAACTTTAGAAAAATATCTTGTCATGTGTACTAATATGTGTGCTATGTATGTATATGCTTGAAGCCCATCAGGCTGCACCTTCTGGGGAAAGAAGCCCTGGAGCAGGAAGAAGAAGATTCTGTGGCAGCTGGGCACGTTGGTGGGGGCACCAGTGGGCATCGCCCTCATCGCTGGTATCGCCATCCCGGCTATGATCATTGGCATCCCGGTCTATGTGGGCAGAAAGGTGAGAGTTTGCTCTGTGGCACCGATCAGAAGTGATTAAAAACCAACTGTGTCTTCAGGCCAACGTGAACTCCATTGGTTGTAGTAAAAATGTGATTCATTCATATAGCAAAGTTATGTTGTGTACAAAGTACTTGACTCGGTAATCCTTGACACATAATATTCAGCTGTCTTTATCCATACGGAAGAGTATTAGGGCCATGCAGGAGAAAAAATATTTGAGAGGGGAAGATTTTTTTTTTATTGTGCACTTCGAGAAAAAAGTCAAAATGTCGAGATTAATGTTGAAATACAATTTCAAGAATAAAGTCAAAATTTCGCCTTTTTTCTCAACATTTCAACTTTATTCACGAAATTTTGAATTTTTTCTCGACATTTTGACTTTTTTCTCGACATTTCGACTTTTTTCTCGAAGTGCACAATAAACATTTTTTTTTTTTTTTTTTGTAAGGTTTTAATAGTTTTCATAATTTATCGGGGGCATAAACTCCATGAAACAGATGAGAGTTCAGTTTTCTAATGTTCTTCTAAGGAGCTAAAACATAAAGATGTCTCTGTGCAAATCACACTCCACAGCCACTGTCCCATCTGTGTTAAAGAGTCTTACCGATGCGTCAATCAATACAATACAAAAAAGTCTGTGACCTTAATGCACAGGATATAAAAACGTTGCCTCATAATCTCCTTATTTAATCCTGCTCGGCTGTTTGTCTCTTCAGATTCACAATCGCTACGAAGGCAAGGACATTTCCAAACACAAGAGGAACCTGGTGATAGCTGGAGGTGTGACGTTGTCTGTGATTGTGTCACCAGTGGTTGCTGCAGTTACTGTGGGTAAGAAAGGCCTTTAGTCTCTGCCAATGCTACGCCGTCTGTCACTCATCAATTTGGGTTTAAATGGGTTTATCCTGGTGTTTGCCTGTGTTTTCCTGTATTTGTTCTTGGATTAATCTGATGGCGTTTCTTGTTTTTCCGCTGCGTAGGTATTGGTGTTCCCATAATGCTTGCTTACGTCTATGGGGTTGTTCCAATCTCCCTGTGCCGGAGTGGCGGTTGCGGCGTGTCTGCCGGGAACGGCAAGGGAGTGCGAATCGAGTTTGATGACGAAAATGAAAACATCGGTGGTGCGGCAGCAGCCACAGGTGACGATCTCCAACTCCCTTTCAGTAAACTATAAAGGAAAATGATGCCCCAAATGTAACAGGTCAAATTCTTTCAACAAATCATCAACCCGCAGCTTCCCAAGAGAAATATTTACACAACAGAAATAAGTTCCTGCAAATATTTGAGCTACTTTTCCTTGTTACTTCAGTATTAGTTTTTCATTTCTCCACTGGCCATTAAAACCAGACTGGCAGTTAATTTGCCGGTTTCATAAAGACACGTTTCTGTCATAAATACACTTTTGTGAAGCACCATGATCCTCTGTTTTAGTTATAAAACACTGACTATTGTGAAAACAGCACAAGCTGTTTAGCAGAGGCTGCACAGGAGGTTTGGGAATGTGTTTACAATCACTCATAATGTTCCTGCGAGTGTTTGGCAAGCAGAAGTGCACCTGGACCTGCCTCTGTTTTAACATTGTGGCCATTACCATGAAATGTTGCAGACGTTTATGGCAGATGAGAGCAAATATTTGTGCGTGTGATGATGATGTGAAATGGCTGTGTGAGATGTTGAACTTGCTTTTCGTTCCCTGGATGTTTTTGACAGAGGGAGCTGGAGCTGACACGTTCTGTCAACACGGAAAATAATAATCCAAATGATTAGAGACTTGTTCAGGGAACATAGATCTGAGGAATGATGACAATAAGAGTTTACAATGGCAGGAATCATTCTTGCTGTTCACAATTAATTCCTTTCATCTATTTTGACCTAGCGTTCCTGTACCTCAACTTGACAGTTGGAGAGCATCAATATTACAGTCAATACTTCGCAGGAAGCATCTTTCTTTGCACTGCAGCTAATCTATCTTAAGTTGACTGATTTTAACCAAAACATTATTTAAATAGCTAAAATTGTGTTGGCACTTGTCTCCTCAGACACGACCTCAGTGGCAGAGACTCGGCTCAACAACCCGAGCCTGGGAGACGGAGCGAGTGTCGGGGGTCTGACGGGCCTGAGCCTCAGCGTCAGCGGGAGCCACATGGAGCGCTGCGGCGTGAGCTCGGCTCAGCGGGACAACATGAGCGACAACGCCAGCACCACGGCCCTGGCCGGCACCAGCATCACCGGCAGCCTGTCTGGCAGCTGCTACAACCGGTAACGGACCAAACCTGCACCGTTTCTGCATCCTTGTAAATGTTACAGGTTTAAAGCTGGACATATACTGTGCGATATTTTAAATAGTTTGATTCAGCCCCATCTCAAACTGCACAACTAGATCGCTGAGTTCAAAAGTTCACAGCCCACGATTTATGGTCTCACACTGTACGTCCCGATGCTCTGATGCGACCCGTCTGCTCACACTATACGTTCATAATCCTCACGTCAGACTTCTGTTACTGGAACTGCAACGTCAAAAAGAAGTGGAAGAGGAGGAACCCCGAAGTGGGAGACACCGAAGATGCTCAGTAAAAACAAACGCGCATTTGTGCCATTCTGTGTGACGATAAATGAAAAAAGATTAGACAACGTTGTGATTGGACAAGGAATTGGCTGGGCAGACGTGGGAAATGCAGTCTTTTTTTTTTTTTCTGCTATTAAAAAATGATTTGTAATGTGAATTTGCAACACTTTAAACTACAAATAATAGTTTTTGACGTGACATCAGAGATTGCGCATGCTCTCTGAGAAAGGATGAGTCCAATCGATTCCTTCAGGAGCGACCAGGATTTCAAACACGCTTGATTTTCTTGAGAGCAGGCGATTTGTGATCGGGAGCTCGTCGTGAGGTGTTACTCTCTTGTCGTTACCCCACGTTTACTGCACGAGGCACGACCAACGATGGGGTCGAAATCCGTCCCGATCCAAAAAATAGTCGCACAAGTGGAAAATCGGTTCAAAACAAGCCGACAATCGCACAGTGTCTGCCCGGTATAAGTCGAGGCTGAATGCATCAGCTATCATGCATGTTGGTGAATTTGCATCTCCTACAAGCACATGATAAAGGATATTGTTGACTGCTTTGAGATTCATTTTAAAAAGACACAACTCAGAAAGCAGCGTAGAAAATATCTTGTACATTATGGATTTCACAATAAAATTATCTGGGGAATTTTCTTAGACTAAAATGTTTTCTCAACTTATTTTCTCAGGATGGAAGTCCAGGCTGATGTTCAGAAGGAGCGCTGCAGTCTGAGTGGCGAGTCGGCCACCGTCAGTCTGGGGACGGTCAGCGACAATGCGAGCACAAAAGCCATGGCGGGATCCATCCTCAGTGCCTACATGCCTCTGGAAAGGTTAGTGTTCAGAAAGCATTCATCCTACGTGTTGCCACGGCAACGTGTAGAACAAAGATGACCTTTCAGAGTACGTCTGGTGCTTGAGTTAACGTTGCACCTTCTTGTCAGATGCCCTGTGTTAGTTTAAAAAAAAAACAACCTTTGTTTTGATATTCTGTGTACTTGATTCTTGTTATCCCAAAAAATGGTTAAACACACAAGAATATTTTAAGTAAGCGAAAAAAGGCAGAATATTATTCTTATTGCAATCCTGAATAAGAGTTTCACTGACGCACTGCAAAAACTCAAAATCTTACCAGGAATATTTGTCTTATTTCTAGTTAAAATGTCTCATTTTTAGTCAAAAGATCTCATTACACTTAAAACAAGAGTCATTACCAGAAAAATGACTTATTTGACAATTCTCACCTGTTTCAAGTGAATTTTCACTTGAAATAAGTAGAAAAATCTGCCAGTGGGACAAGATTTATCTATCACAAGCAAAAAAAATCTTGTTCCACTGGCAGATTTTTCTACTTATTTTAAGGGAAAATCTACTTGAAACAGGTGAAAATTGTTGTTTTTTCCAGTGATGAGTCTTGTTTTAAGTGTAATGAGATTTTTTTTGACTAAAAATGAGACATTTTAACTAGAAATAAGACAAATATTCTTAAGATTATCTTTAGTTTCTGGATGCCAGTTAATTTCAAGTGATGATATTTTCCAGAGACAACAGTCTGGAGGTGCAGGCGGACGTGGAGCCCAAACAGGACAAGGTGAGACACGGCAGCGCCAGCAGCAGCCTGGACGGAGCCAGCTGCAGCAGCTCTGCGGGCGTCAAAGGAGCTGGCAGTAGCACATGCCCGTGCTCGTGTCCCTCCACCTGCTGCTCCGACCAGCAGAGTAACTACCACTGCTGCCCCTCGTCCCCTTGGTCCAAGGAGCCTTCCACTTCAGGGGGCAAAAGGTGCAAAAGTACTCTTTGGAGAGGAGCTAGCAGCAGCAAAGGAGAATCTAAAATTGATGAAACGCAAGGGGATGTAGATGCTCAGCTTCTGGAGCAGCGCAGCACAAACTCTTCTGAGTTCGATTCCCCGTCCCTGAGCGGCAGCCTGCCCTCCGTGGCCGACTCGCACTGCAGCCACTTCTCCTCAGAGCTGAGCTGCTCGGAGCCTGAAACCTCAAAACCAGCTCACGCACAGGGCTCCCCCCCAGGGGAGCCCCACCTTCACCATTCCACTGTCACAGCCCTGCCTGAGGTGGAGCACGATCGCCTGGAGCACGTCCCCCCTCAGAGTGGGTACCCAGCCTTCACCCACAGCCTGCTGTCTTCCTCCCCACCTGCATCGCCGAGAGAGGGAAGTAGTGGGACATTTCTGTACATCAGTGAGGAGGGTGGAAGTGAGGATGCAGACACAGGGCCAGAAAAGGACACGAAAGAGACCACCAGCAGCACAGCAACGCCGTCTGTAAGCCCAGTTAGGAAGCACTGTATACAAACCGACATCTGAAGGAACTCTTAACATCCTTCTTCCTCTTATGTTTTTGGTTTTAGTTTTTTTTATCATTGCAAGCTCAGTTACCCTACACCCCCATACAGCTTGGGAAGCTGACAATCAAACACGATTAAGCTGTGAAGACATGAATGTCAGTCTTGACGGTTACAAGAGAGTTAAAGTGTAAGTGAGTGATTCGTGTCTCAAGTATGCAGGAGTTTAGTTAAGTCAAAGATCGTTCGGTTTTGTGATGGATGTGAAGTCTGTTGGTAAGCAGCCAGACTCATAGCAAGTAAAGTTGAATGTAGGTGGATAGGTGTAAAGCATGTTGGCGAGACGCTGCAGTTCTTACGAACTAGGGAATCTAGGCAGTTCCTCAGTACGCCTTGGCTTCCCAAATCCCTGAGCATTTTTTTTTTTTCTTTTACCATTTTCCCGATTCTTAAAATCCACTGTGGTCCATTCTCTTTTTTAAAAAAAAAAAAGGCGAATCTGATCAAGCTGGGGTAAAGTTAAATTCATGCTTCTGCCTCAATTTAAGACAGTAGCTATGGCGTAGGTAGCTGAGAACTATACGTCATACCTCACATCGTAGCCTGACGTTCTCCCTCCCTGAAGTGCAACTATGCAGGTTGTTGTGGACCGCAGTGACGGTCTGTGAACGGTCGACTTGGTAGCATTTCATCTTCTATGCGTTTCCAGCTTCTACTGCTTCTCCACTCAGAAGATCTCCTCTGTTTCATTTGTCCCATCGGAGATATGAGGAAGTAAAGGGAAGCTCAATTCTGCAAGCAGAAAACGCAAACCCTGTGCTGCCACCTAGTGTTTGGCGACGTAATTACAGACTGACGCAAACAAGAATAAATGCCAACTATGGCGCCATAGTTGTGACGCAGAAGCATAAATCAGGCTTTGGGAATCTGAGCTGCTATTATAAAACTTTAAACCTTTCTGCTTTAACAAATCTACAAAAATCTTTTTTTTTTCCCTCTGGGTTTTCGTGATTCAGAATCCTCTGCTCCACTGCCGTGCTGCCAATTAATTTTAGATTTTTAAAGGATGAGAGCATCTGTCAAGTTTATGAGAGGGACCAGTTGATGCACGAGGAGATTATGTTTTCCATAATCAGACAAAAAGGGGGGTGGGGTAATACTTTTCTCTTTTAATTTTCCATTTTGGGAAAGTTGGTTTAAATGTTGGAGCCCTGTGTTGGGTTCAGTCTTTTCACTATAATCGGATGGAAACTGTGGACAAACACTGAACAGTGTGACCCGTCTCTCTTTTGTGTGTGTAATTATTGTGAATTTAAACCAGCCACCTTTTTATTCTGTAACTATTCAAAAAGCCTGATTTGCACTCGTAAAGAGATTTTTATTTTTCCCTGCACACATTTAGATTTACCCCATCACCCCTGTTGGTTTTTGTTGTCTTTTTTCTTTGAATGTATTTGAATTATGAGAGATTAATTCAAAAAAGGGAATTTTAAAATTATTCTTTTAATCAATGGGGTAAAATAAAAAGCTCATGTTTTTAAATATGATGCACCAGTTCATATATTTCACATGGCTTATTAAAGCTCAAACTGGAGAGGAAAGAAGCGTATATTTGCAATAAAAGAAGCTTTCAAGTTACGATACCATGAGCAAATGCACCAACAAGCACACACATTGGCTTTATACACGATTATTTTTGTTTTGTGCAATGTATCTAACACTTTGAGCTTCTTCAATATTAAGTAGTGAATGTACAGCAATGATAGAGATTTTCTTGTCATATTCAAATGTTTTTATGTTTTGTTTTTTTAATTTAGCTTTGTGTATTTTCATTACATTTTTTTTCTTAAATCTTCACAAATTATTGATTTCTAATCGTTTTCTATTTGTTCAACCTACAGTGCCTTTTTTGGGAAACCTCTCGTGTACAGTGTTCATTTTTTTTCATTCTGTGTGTCTTCATACGGTAAACATAAAAATCACAAGACTTTATTATAACTGCCTCAGAAAATACTATAAATGGATGTAAACTTGATAAACACTCCCCGTTCCTGCAGTCCCGGCCGTTGGCTGAACCTACCAAAGACCGCGCTCAGGTAGCTTCCTCGTGGCGCCGACGGCACCTGGAGAATATTTCTTGTCCATTAAGTTCAGTCACCGAACATTTGATTTAAGCCAGATTTTACCAAAACCTTTGATCGGCTTGATGTTGTGAGAAGATTCCTGTAAGTGAGCAAAGTTTGACGTTAACGTGCAGACTAAGTAGCAGCATGTCAGCTGCCCGAGAGCAAAGGTCTGCCCCTCACAGTGACACGAGAGTTTTAGTGCACCTCAAAAACCTCTCAAAACCTTTTCTGTACCCTCCACTGAAATGACCTGCTTAATTACTTTATTTAAAGAATAGTGCCAGACTTTTTTTTCTTTTTTTTTTTTTTTGGATCAAAAGAGGCATTTCCTCTTTTAAAACATGTATTTCATCATTATCTGCTTCAGAATGTGCATGTAAATGCATATCCTTATATAAAATAAACTCCTAAATCAAGCCTCTAGTCTTGTTTCGGCACATAACTGAAAGTGATGGTTGAATTATTGGTGAATTATTGTGAAACAATCTGATGAAAGCCATATAAAGTTGTGTTAAATGGAACCATTAAAAACCAAAAAGGCACATTAAAGCAGTCATGTACTTTATTTACACTTGCAGTCTATTTACATACAGGACATGCTTTTACATTCCATTAAGTTATAGAAACAAAACTTAAGTCAAGCTTTACATCATTTTTATTCATTTAGATGAGGTTTTCATTTTGAAAAAGAGATTTTCTTTGGGGGGGGGGCACATTGGGCTATCCCGAGTTTATTTGATGTCTGAGGATTGATGCGAGATGCTTCAGAAGCGTCATTACACTGCAAAAACTCAAAATCTTAACACGAATTTTGTCTTATTTCTAAAATGTTTAATTTTTAGTCAAAGGAAAATCTCATTACACTTAAAACAAGACTCATCACTGGAAAAAACAATTTTCACCTGTTTCAAGTAGATTTTCACTTAAAATAAGTAGAAAAATATTTTTTGTTTGTAATGAGAAGATAAATCTTGTCCCACTGCATGATTTTTCTACTTATTTCAAGCGAAAATTTACTTGAAACAGGGGAAAATTGTTGTTTTTTCCAGTCTTGTTTTAAGTGTAAAGAGATTTTTTGACTAAAAATGAGACATTTTAACTAGGAATAAGACAAATATTAAGATTTTGAGTTTTTGCAGTGTACCTGTCCAGCTCATAAGTGTCATAAGCTGGACAGATAAAGTGGGTGTATTCTCCCTCCGTCTGAACCAGGTCACGGGTCTCAGCCGGTTGAAACCGCTGGTTTGAGTCCCACCTCGTCTCTTCAGAAGGGGGATGGAGGTGCAGCGGGTGAACGTGTCACCAGCACAGAACAACAGCTGTCCTGAAACGCTCCAGGTGTGTGGGTGCAGTCCCACCCAGGAGGAAAGGGTAACATCCCGTAGTATCAGCAGACCACAAGATGTTTCATTTGGCTATTTTAAGAGAAAGGGGCCTTAAATTCTTTTGAATGTTATATTTAACTCTGAGTGTGAAATTGGGAAGTAAACTAAGCAGCAAATGTTCATTTTTGTGGTTCCTAAAGGGTACAATCTGTCCCGACAACATGCACAGGCAGACCCGTCAGGTATAATAAATAACCATTGTGATTCCAAAGTTTGGAGTTTGTTAAACAGGAGGCACATCTTTTTCGAGCGAAACGAACGACTGTGTCCCCCTGAATCATTTGGTCACCATCTTCAGCTCATGTTATAGGAGACAGGTTGTGTGTTCAGACATGGAAGCTCAGATCTGTCCCGTAACGTGGGATATTTTACCCTTTTAAAATCTTCCAGTGTTCTGCCTCTTTGACACGGTTCTTCACTTCAAGTCGTTTCCCCTCAGAGCTCGACGTGTTTGCAACCAAATATCTTCAAAGCAAACAAAAATAAACCCTTTAATCGTGGCATATTTCACCCTAACTGGAAGAAATCTTTATTAAGGCACACATTACACACTCCTTCCTCACATCAGCAATATGCAGCCGTCAGGTAAAACTATATTTACACATTACATCATAACGGAAGTAGTAGTTAATGGGAGCAGGTCACATGTGCCTTGATGTTAGCCGATGTTGCTTTTAGATAAAGCTTCCCTTATGTAAGGTCATGTATTTGGAGGTTGTGCTGATGTTTGCATTTGACACACTGCAAACGGAGCAGAGCAGAGCTGCGGCGCTGGCCGGCCTCCGTGCACGTTGCACGCAGCAGAGACGTCTCGTTTCGGGTCCACGCAGCTGAGAGGTGTAAAAGTCCTGCTGAGCTGCGGCCTGCAGGTTTACGTCACCGCGGAAAGAGTTCAGCCACATTCTTTGTAGTTCTGGTTTAATGGCTTCCAAGCGACTAATAAAAGACAAATAGTCCTGGTTTTCCAGACCTACTTGACTTTCACATTTCCTGTTCAGCTGAGGGAAAAGCTTCCTGTGCATGTTTTTCTTTCATCTAATAGCCTTCCTCTGCCTTGCAGGCTGAACTTTTTATTTTTTAGGTAATCTTTGCTTAGAGGAGTCTGAATATTTAAAAAGCTCTGAATGATGTGATACATGTTCAGCTCCGAAGGAGCCAGAGCGATCATTAGTTGAATGAGGTTTGAGAATTTGGTGAAAGTTATTTGTAAATTTTGGCTAAAATTAAGTTGGTTTTGATAAGATTTAAATGACACCCCCCCCCCCCCTTCAGTTCACCCACTTCTCACTTAATTATTCACAGAAACGGTTACCAAAAGGTGCCCAAACTTTAGCATGCCAGGAAAGGTTTCCACCTGTGCACCGCGGTGTCCTCACACCTGCGGATCAAGGGAAGGGATCAAGAGTTAGTTTCTGTGTGGTTTGTCCTCGACACAGACCAACCTGCGGTAAATCAGTGCAGGTGCGTGCACCGAAGGTCTCGTGCTCTTACCCTTGCAGTGTGCACATCTTTGTGCATCAGACTTTGCCTCAGCAGGCCCGTCACCGTCTCCAGCTCCTGCTCGGCCTCCCGTACTTTGGGGTCCAGCTGCAGGACCTCCTGCAGGTCGCTGCTGGCAGAGAGGTAATCCTGGAAGAAGAAGAAGTCATTAGCAACCCAACAGCTCATCAGTCCGACCCGACATCTGCGGTGAGCCGTGCAGGACACCTGTAAGCCCTTGAACGCCAGGGCCCGTCTGTAGAAGGCCTTCTTGTTGGTCGGTTCCAGCTGCAGCGCCGAGTCGCAGTCCCGCTTCGCCTCCTCAAAGCGATTCAGTTTCAGGAGACAAATAGCTCTAGGGGAGGTTTAAAAAAAAAAAAACCATCTTCTAATACACATCAACATCTCTAAAGTTAGTCACCACACTGCAAAAACTCAAAATCTTACCAGGAATATTTGTCTTATTTCTAGTTAAAATGTCTAATTTTTAGTCAAAAAATCTCATTACACTTAAAACAAGAGTCATTACCAGAAAAATAACTTATTTGACAATTTTCACCTGTTTCAAGTAAATTTTCACTTGAAATAAGTAGAAAAATCTGCCAGTGGGACAAGATTTATCTTCTCATTACAAGCAAAAAAAATCTTGTTCCACTGGCAGATTTTTCTACTTATTTCAAGTGAAAATCTACTTGAAACAGGTGAAAATTGTTGTTTTTTCCAGTGATGAGTCTTGTTTTAAGTGTAATGAGAGTTTTTTGACTAAAATGAGACATTTTAACTAGAAATAAGACAAATATTCTTGTTAAGATTTTGAGTTTTTGCAGTGATCCATTTTACTTATCCTGTGAAGGACAGAGTCATATTGATAAGTTCAGAAAAGTGTTTTTTATTGTTGTGTTTTGATGTATTTGATGTAAGCCCAGTGGATATTTAAAGCTTACAGAAGGCTGTATTTAACTGCTGCTATGTCATTCCTGCAGTATTTCTGCAGCTGTTTTGGTCACTGCTATTATTTGTAATATATTATATTATTTGTAATCAGCACAAATTATCTGTCCCCATATGATAAAATCCACCATCCCCCCTGATTCTTTTTTTACAACTCGAGTACTGGTTCTATTAACCTCTACTGTTCAGTTCTAATGTTCCTAAATAAGATGATCTGCAGACGTCAGAATGGGTCTGAGAGTAAGATCTGGATGTTTGGGTGCGTGCGTCCGTGCTTCATTCATACCTGTTTGTGTAAAGAGAGCACTCATCCGGCTTCATCGAGAGACAGTCGGCGTATTTCTGCAGAGCCTCTTCAAACTGGCCCTTCTGGACCAGATCGTTGCCTTCTTGTTTCAGCAAAGTAAAGCGGGCCTCTTGTTTTCTGGCTGTTGACAGAAAAAACGGTTTTATACCAAAAAAAGAGTCATCGATAGCCTTAAGTGACTCTATAATCTCCTCATCAGATCTTGTTTTTTTCTTCCACACATGCCAGGAGGAGTTTCCCCCCAAGGGTTTCGGGGTTCATCAATAAATGCTTTGGAGCAGAAGAGAAGAGTCGATTCCTCCTCCGTTAGCTGTCTGCCGTGCTGAGAAAGCCGCTACATCTGATGACTTGTGTAAAAACAAGCAGGCAAGTGCACAAACTCGAGGAAATGCACGCGGAGGAACCTGCCACAAACCAGAACTCAGAGCTGCTGATTTTTTTATATAGAGTTTAAAACATTTTAAACACCATGACAGATGGAAACTACCAAATAATACTGTTATAAAGTAATTCAAGAATAAGTTACTCAAACTTAGCTAAACCCTAAAAAAAAAACAACATTCTGTATAAATATTTGAACATTTACCAAGAAAATTAAGATGCATATATATGCATATTCAAGATCTTCACCTGTAAAAGTCATGGCTTTCTTATTCCTAATAGCTCAGAGCTTCCAAGATGTTGCTTTTGTGGTTATAAACAATTTTCCACCACCTTCTAACCATTAGTTTGCTTAATTTCCAAAATAATGAACCTGTTTAAACTGGTTTCACCTTAAAATCAATTAGAAATGTAATGAATCTCTCTCAACATTAGTTGTATTTAAACTGTGTTGTTCTTGTCCATCTCTCTCCTCTATGAGCCACGACACCATCTCCGTCTATGGAGATCTCCACAGACGGCAGTTTAGTCCGTGCGCTGCTTCTTCTATCAATTGCACAATTGCACACTGGTGAAACTGTCAGAGGCAACGAGTCCAACCTGAACCACAGACCGCCCAAACCCTACTCGAGTCTGATACTAAGTCATAAGAATATCAACAAAGAAAACTTTGTTTAAGAACACAGAAAAGGACATCAACTCCTCAGGTAAAGGTAGCAACATGTTTTACTGGATTCATGCTGTACTTTGTGAGTTTTGGTCATCAACACTAGTTACAATGGTGTAATACACCACAGTAAACTGGATATTCAAGGTGTACATAGTTATTTAAAGGAGCTTGAGGCTCCTTTTAAGAAATGAGACTCTCTAGCGCCACCCTTCACCACGACGGCCGTCGGGGGTACTGCAGCCAACAGTGAAGCCGGCACGGGAGAACGGGGAGAACGTGCATGCAGCGTCATGTGACGTCACATCTGCAGGACAGCGCGGGACACTCGGCCCCAGCACTGCAGCACATTTTGCAGCACACAGCCTGTTCAAGGCAACGGAGAGATACACTAGAGGGCTCATTCTTTTTGGTTTGGAACGCTTCATCTGACATTATTATTAGAAAACTTAAAACGTATATGAATTTTTTTCATAAATCCTGCCTCAATCTCCTTTAATGGAAAGACGACAAAAAAAAAAAAAAAGGTTTGTCATTTGAAACTCAAGCGTGTTGCCAGATCTGATTCAGCAGAAACACAGGAGGCACTTGGTCTGGGTCAGGGGACTAAAACTGGGACTGGAACTGGGAGAGAGACCTGAAGACAGGAACCAAGACGGGAGAAAAAGGTACTTCCACTGATGTCTGAGGCCCGGGGAACAACACAGGAACTAACATGAGTTCTGGGACAACAGTCCCGTAGTCTGATTCACTTTAACAGCAAGTAACAAGAGAAAAGAGAAAGTTGTTTTCTTCAATTAAGCAAAACATAATTTGGTGGAGAGATGGAGTCTGTTGGTATCGTTTCTTTAACCAGAGGACGAGTCGGGAACATAAAGCAAACTGATGTTTGTTCTATATCCAGGTTTAAGCCAAGACGAAACCTGACCCGGATTGTTCCGTTACAGCAGCACCAGTCTGCTTGGATCAGCTTCCCTCTGCATTATTGATGGTCCACCGGTCCACAACCCCCTCTCCCCAACACACACACACACACACACACACACACACACACACACACACACACACACACACACACACACACACACACACACACACACACACACACACACACACACACACACACACACACACACACACACACACACACACACAGCGTCAGCTGGAGCGCCTTCAGCGCTGCTCAGCATTTAAACACCGGTTCTGAGTGACAGCTGACGTCTGATCCCACGAGTCAAAGGCCTCTTTTTTAAAACTTGAACTTCATCTGGTTTGTCAGACAATTATAATATCTGATAGTAGTTGCAGATATCCTTGTTCACAGGGAAAAAAACGACCAGTTTATGCATTTATGCAGTGTCCATGTTAAGATGTGATGTGTTATACCTTCACTTTGAGCAGCCCTCGCGGCCCGGGCCTGGGCCATCTCAATGCTGGCCGGCTTCTCCCGGTGCTGCTGCTGGACGGAGAGAGGGACTTTGGGAATCTCTGGCAGCTTTTCCCTCCACTCAGGCCCATCTTGTTCAATCAGCAGCTTTGTGATTCTGCCAAAAGTCAAGGAGAGTAAAATAACACATTCTGCAGTAGCTTAACTAACGGCCCACTTTGGATAAAACGTCACGTGTTGCCAGTTTACGTCTGAAACGTCAGGTAAATGTGTAATCTGTCATCGGTGGGTTAAAGTTGGTGATATGGGGACGGTCTGTGGGACAGATGGTTCGAGATTCCAGTGAAGTAAAACTATACGTGAACAGATCTTCTTCACATTGTTGCAGGGTGAAATCACATGATTAACTGTTATTGAACAAGAACAGCCCGTTCGTTACAGTACCATCCAGAAGCCCCGTCTCAGCGGGTTTCTTAAACGCTGAAATTGGGTTATTAAGTTTTAATTAAACTAGTGATGCACCGAAATGAAAAATTGTGGCCGAAACCGAAACCGAAAATAATAATAAACACTTGGCTGAATACCGAATAACATACCGAACAATGGTTCCTCGCAGTTTTTCCATTTATTTGGCCAATTTTTTCACCATTGCATAAATCAAATAAATGTGCTTTAGGCATGGCTTTTCAAAGAAAAAAATCTTTTACAAAATTAAAAGGTAGAAATATTTTTTGAACATGAACAACTGAACATTTTTTAATTTCCTAGCATTTTTTAAAATATTCCAGCAGGCATTATACCAACAAGGCACAATAATTAAATAAATTAGCAAAATAATTTTTTTAGCCATCTTTGAGCTTACATTAGGCCTATAACTGACTGCTGAAAGATTGTAACATAGGCCTTAAAACAAAACAAAAAAAGTGAAAAAGAAGTGGATAAAACAAAATAAAGAAAAAGAAAATCCATCCCTTTCCCATACAAGTATTAATATGGGAAAGGGATTGATTTTTCTTTTTCTTTATTTTGTTTTATCCACTTCTTTTGCGTCATCTAAACACGCCGTTATTACAGGTAATTGTTCGTTTTTTAACCCACTTATTCCACCGAACACGAGGGTGTTTTTTTTTGCTATTTTCGGCCGAACAATTTCGGTTACCGAACATTCACTAACATCACTAAATTAAACAACTCTGAACAGCTCAAATGTTTTTCATTAAAATCTTTAAGATTCTGAGCGCTCTGATGAGTTTACGTCAGAGCGCCCAGAGTGGGTCACAGGGTTTTTAACTTTGCAAAACAAAGTAGGCCTATGTCCAAATGTTGGTTCTGTCTGTGAGGCTGACCGCTGATTTCAGAGTGACAGAAATCAGGATCGTCGGTGTCGAGTCAACTAAAAAGATGGGTGCATTGAACAACATGAATTCTGAGCACCAAATCTCAACTTTTTCTTTGGTTTTTGTCCCTGACTGACCTGTGGATGCTGTCGTGCGCGGCCTGAACCCCGGTGTCCATCTGCAGGACAGTCTTATAATCCACGTAAGCCTTCCTGTAGCGCTCCAGTGACTCATAAGCCAGAGCTCTGCGCAACAGGGGCTTCAAGGAGTAGGGCTGCAGCTCCAACGCCCTGAAACAACCAGAGGGAAGCAAAGAGAGCGGATCAAACAGCTCCACAGGTCCACACGTGTGTCTGAGCTGCAGCTTTACCGCTCATGTAAACTTCTGTACGGTAAGTATTTAGCTGAACGGCTGCCGCATTCCCCAAACACAATAAGGAAAACAGTCAGATGATTTATTTCTGTCTTTAAGAAGAAGTAACCAATTTGAAGCAGATTATCAAGATATATAAATGTCTATTCAAGGTCGGACATGTAATGGTCACGTGACAGGAAAACTTAAAACAGTTCTTTAAAGCATGAAATTAAAATGCGATTAAAAACACAAATCTCCGACCGTTTCAGGAAGGTATATTTCGGAAATATTTCATTAATACGCCAACATATAAAATAGCTTACGTATTGAATTATTCAATTATTTTCAACACAATTAAGCTACAATTTCTCAAAAATGTGATTTTAGGATTACAAAGACCAGTTCTACATGCCAAACATCTGCCTTTGAGCAAAATGTGTTCAAAATGTCAGGCTGCATGTACACACCAGACTAAACCTCTTATTCTGGTTCTGCATCAGTTCTTTTATCCAGTTATCTACCTCCTTTACACGAGAAACATCATAAAAAAGTAAACTCATGCATATATTCATCAGCCCATGGTGCACGTATTTAAACTCTTCCGTGACAGCGTGAGCCCCCGACTATTTGCAATGTCTTTAACACTAAAAACCCTCCTTGAACAGACATAACTGAGGCGGATCACGTACTTGGTGCAGTCTTGTATGCAGTCGCTGCTGTTTCCATCCTTCAGGTAGCAGGCAGCTCTGTTGGAGTAGAGAATACACAGGTCTTCTGGACTATCAAGGCCTGCAGAGGAACAACTGCGGTAACCACTCATCGTACAGGCCAGACTCTGAAAGAGCACTCATGTTATCTTTGATCTCAGACACAGAGGCCAGGCGTGCACTACTTTTCCTCTAGTTATATCACTGATGGGGCCACTTGTTCCCGGGGTGCTGCAGTGGAGATCAAGAGACAACAGAGGCAACACATTTTCAGCTGACCGGAGGGGATGGATGGATGGAGGTGTAAATAGTCCTCCCGAAGGCTGAGTCATTTTCTACTTTCTTCTATCTTCCTGCTGCTTCTTCATGGTGGCTAGCAGAACATCAGCTCTACACATATACTGCTCAAAATCAAAGATTACAAGTTTAAAAAGACGACATGCATTGTTGTCAGTGCCTTATCATATATATATATATATATTAGGGATGGGCGGTATGGACTAAAAAATGTATCACGATAATTTCTGGCATTTATCACGATAACGATAAAAAAAATACCAATTCAACTCCACCTTTGTAACTATAAATCTATCTCGCTCTCTGATCCGCCATGTTTGTTACACAAAAACGTCATCAACGGGAATTTATCTTCCTTTCTTTCTTTCTTTCTTTCTTTCTTTCTTTCTTTCTTTCTTTCTTTCTTTCTTTCTTTCTTTCTTTCTTTCTTTCTTTCTTTCTTTCTTTCTTTCTTTCAGGCTCATTTCCTTCCTTCTTTCCTCCTGCTCTCCTTCCTTCCTCCTTTCCTTGTTTTCTCCCTTCCTTCTCCCCTTTCCTTCCTTCCTTCCTTCCTTCCTTCCTTCTTTCCTCCTGCTCTCCTTCCTTCCTCCTTTCCTTGTTTTCTCCCTTCCTTCTCCCCTTTCCTTCCTTCCTTCCTTCCTTCCTTCTTTTTTCCTTCCTTCTTTCCTCCTGCTCTCTCCTTCCTTCTTCCCTTCCTCTTTTCTCCCTTCCTTTCTCCTTTCCTTGTTTTCTCCCTTCCTTCTCCCCCTTCCTTCCTTCCTTCCTTCCTTCCTTCCTTCCTTCTTCCCTTCCTCTTTTCTTCCTTCCTTCCTTCCTTCCTTCTTCCCTTCCTCTTTTCTTCCTTCCTTCCTTCCTTCCTTCCTTCCTTCCTTCCTTCCTTCCTTCCTTCCTTCCTTCCTTCCTTCCTTCCTTCCTTCCTTCCTTCCTTCCTTCCTTCCTTCCTTCCTTCCTTCCTTCCATAAATCAGCTTTACACAAAAACATCATCAACGGGAATGTATCGTTTTTACCGTGAGATACAAATTCTTACCGTGGGGAATTTTTTTGACGGTTTATCGTGAACGGTAAAATATCGCCCATTCCTAATATATATATATATATATATATATATATATATATATATATATATATATATATATACATACATATTTCTAAAGTGCTAAAATGATCCTCTGCATTGATAAGTCTCCTGTCAGGCTTCCCGGCTCAGCTGCAGGGTCTGGATATAAACTAAACTAAAGCAACCGTTCCCTCTGACTGCAGGATGGGGGGAGCGTGCATCCTGCTTTAGTAAACAGGGAGACATCGTGCATGTGAATAATAGAACAGTTTGTTGTGGATTCTGGAGCCAAACAGCTCGTATATGATAATAATGAAGCTACTACAGAGGCGCTGAAAGAGGCGTTGTGACAGTTTCTGTGCCGCCCGTCTGCAGCTGTCAGTAGCTCCATCAGAAGACTCCATCAGTGGGACTGTTTCAATGAGAGACTTGTTTCCAAAGGAAACTACATTTATTGCAGTTCAAGCTTAAAAAAAATAAATGGAAACACTTTGTGGTAAAATAACTATATATTTTTTTCTAAGATACAGCACCATGACAGTTCAAGTCCAAGACAGTATTCCAGGACTTTTTAAAGGGTTTTCTCATACATATGGGGTTTGGAGAATTTTATGAGCCACTATATCCTTGCCGCAGGAACTAAGGTCTGCTCCAACAGTGCCCACTTTCAAAAACAGACTAAAAACGTACCTTTTTGCACAGGCGTTTGAGTAAACTACATGGTTGGCTGAGTGATCACACTTGTTAAAATGTAATTATGGTTGTTATTATTACTTTTTCTCTTGTCATACTTGTTATCTATTTCCGTTATTGTAAACTTCTAATTTTGTTTGTTTATGTTTATGTATATATATGTATGAGCACATTGAATCCATGCTTATCATGTGAAATGTGCTTTATAAATAAATTTGCCTTGCCTTGCCTATAGTTTGGTAAGAATTTTTCTAATTTTGCAACTGAGGTCTTGCATCAGTGGGCTACCTGTCCTGGAACCACTGTTTCATACAAAACGTCTTTTACCACATAAAGGAGATCTCAAGAGGAGATGTGTTTATTGGGAAGTCAAATCAGACAAATTAAGGCTGATTTATGGTTCCGCGTTACACCAACGCAGAGACACGCACCGTACGGTGCACGTCGCCGCGTAGGCTACGTCCTACCCTACGGCGTAGGCTCTGCGTCGATTTAACCCTTGTGTTGTCTTTGGGTCAAAATAACCCAATTCTTCCTTCCTTCTTTCCTCCTGCTCTCTCCTTCCTTCTTCCCTTCCTCTTTCCTTCCTTCCTTCTTTCCTCCTGCTCTTTCTTTCCTTCTTCCCTTCCTCTTTTCTCCCTTCTCCCTTCCTTCCTTCTTTCCTTGTTTTCTCCCTTCCTTCCTTCCTTCCTTCTTTTCTCCCTTCCTTCCTTCTTCCCTTCCTCTTTTCTCCCTTCCCCTTTCCTTCCTTCCTTCCTTCCTTTTTCCCTTCCTTTCTTCTTTCCTTCTGCTCTCTCCTTCCTTCTTCCCTTCCTCTTTTCTCCCTTCCTTCCTTGTTTTCTTCCTTGTTTTCTCCCTTCCTTCCTTCCTTCCTTCCTTCCTTCCTTCCTTCCTTCCTTCCTTCCTTCCATCCTTCTTTCCTCCCTTCTTATCTTCCTCCCTCCTTCTCTTCCTCCTCCCTTGACCTGAAGACATCACAAGGGTTAACTCAGACCCATAATCCCGGCTCTTTAAACCGCACTCCTCCCACCTGCTTCAGCGCACCCATCAATGGCCTGCGTGTACGTCTCCAGCGCTTCTCCGAACTGTCCGTGCTTGAAGAGGTGATTCCCCTGGTTCTTGAGCCGGGCCAGGTGAGGAGGCAGAGCCCCGGCGGGCGCATCCAGGTAGCTGGTATCCACCGCGGGCCTGCGCGGCTCCCTGCGCCGGCCCGCGGGGCTGCTGTCTCCCGGAGCCCCGTTGGAGGAGCCCTTGGCCGGCCTGCCCGCTGCGGTGCAGCCCGGCGGCTTCTCCTGCGCGTTCCCCATCGCTGCTCCCCCGCCGCACTGCGCTCAGGCTCGGCCTCGCTGCGCTGCTCCCAAACAAGCTTCCTCAGTTGCGGCTGCATTTGCTGCCGCCTGCCTGGCTGGGGATTTCTGCTGGACACTCCTCCTGCCCGGGCCGTCAGGAGTGATGTCACGGGAGGGTTGGGGGTGCAACGCTGCAGCGCTGCAGCAGACACCTTAAGCTGATTTATGGTTCCACGTTACATCGACGGCGTAGGGTACGCGGCGACACGCTAAGTACGGAGTACGTCGCCGCGTAACCTACGCCGTAGGCTTTGCGTTGACGCGGACCCATAAATCAGCCTTGACGGGGAAGCCGCGATGCTGAATAGAGGATTCAGAGGATTCAGCCAAACGTGCGTGTTAAAAACATACCAGCAGGGGCGGAAATCCCGTTTCATAGTTGGGGGGGGGGGGGGGGGGGGGGGGGACAATAAACAGTAACATTTTAGAGAATAAATCCAGTGGGGGACAAGGAATAAAAGTTTTAGCCTTCCTTTAATACAGCATTTTGACATTTTCATCTCTATCTCGCAAACAGGCAGAAGACCTTTCTTAGAGAAATACAAAACAATGGTATTAGGTGGAAGGTGGCAATAATACAGCACATCTGACATAATACACTGCAAAAACCCAAAATCTTAACAAGAATATTTGTCTTATTTCTAGTTAAAATGTCTCATTTTTAGTTAAAAAAAATCTCATTACACTTAAAACAAGACTCATCACTGGAAAAAACAAAAATTTTCACCTGTTTCAAGTAAATTTTCACTTGAAATAAGTAGAAAAATCTGCCAGTGGAACAAGATTTATCTTCTCATTACAAGCAAAAAAATCTTGTTCCATTGGCAGATTTTTCTACTTATTTTAAGTGAAAATTTACTTGAAACAGGTGAAAATTTTTGTTTTTTCCAGTGATGAGTCTTGTTTTAAGTGTAGCCTAATGAGATTTTACTGTTTATTATTATTTTCGATTTCGGTTTCGGCCACAAATTTTCATTTTGGTGCATCACTACTAAATACTACTGCATTGTTCCAAAATTATTAATTCTGTCTCAAATTATTCTAGGGGGGGACAGCTTTACTAATGGGGGGGACTTGTCCCCCCTGTCCCCCCCGGGATTTTCGCCCCTGCATACCAGAAATAGTGCAACAGTTTATATGATTTTTTTTCTACTATTTTATTATCACTTATCGAGTCAATCTCCCCTTCTCTGCTCCTTACCTTCTCACATCTTAGGTTTTAGGTATTACACCCAATATATGTCAAATATTTTTATTCCTTTCTTTGTCAAAGAACTCATGACATGCCAAACCAGGATATAATCAAATTAGTTCAATTCAATTACATCAATCAATTACATTTTGATTTCGAGATTTAGACACATTTATTTATCCATTGAACTGGGCAATTTGATTCGGCAGCTTGCGCCCAAACACACACATAACAAACACATAACACATTCAATGGAAACACAGAGAGAAAGTTGGCAGCTGTGTGCAAAAATCTGAAATTTGTTTTCCACCCGCAGTCCCCACAAACAACCAGACACACTCACACTCACACCTACGGGCATGTTTTTGGACTGTGGGAGGAAACCGGAGTAACCGGAGAGAACCCACGCAAGCACGGGGAGAACATGCAAACTCCACACAGAAAGGTCTTGCTGGGCCTGGGAGTCGAACCGGGAACCTTCTTGCTGTGTTCAATAAAGTGCTGATACCAATAAATAAATTAAAAACAGTCTATACAAACACCGGATGATATCATTCCTAGAAGGTACACGGTACCTAAATGCACATACCAAACAAATCCATAAGGATAAATTTAATAGCCGGACAGCAGAGGGGATAAAAGACTTGGAAAAGCGATTACCCTCACAAACAGGTTGGGCATAACGACAAACTGAAGGCAGCAGTGAAAATGATTTTCCTAAAACATGCCCAGAAGTTCCCAGAATACTCTGAGTCTTCCTCAAAACCTGTTGTTCCCATAGTGATAGACAAGGGCGTAGGTTTGGTCTCAACATTGGTAGGGACGACATAACAGCATAACCTGCATGTACACTTTTTGCTGGGGACGGGACATTAATAAGACCAAACAGATTGGGTGAACGGGGGTTTCAAAGTTTATTTAGACGGGACAATGCATATTAATGTACACTACATTAAGCAGTGTAAATACACCAGGTTTAGCAGAAATGCTAGTTTCTACCCGCAGTCCCCACAAACAACCAGACACACTCACACTCACACCTACGGGCAATTTAGAATGATCAATTTACCTAGCATGCATGTTTTTGGACTGTGGGAGGAAACCGGAGTAACCGGTGAGAACCCACGCAAGCACGGGGAGAACATGCAAACTCCACACAGAAAGGTCTTGCTGGGCCTGGGAGTGGAACCGGGAACCTTCTTGCTGTGTTCAATAAAGTGCTGATACCAATAAATAAATTAAAAACAGTCTATACAAACACTGGGTGATATCATTCCTAGAAGGTACACGGTACCTAAATGCACATACCAAACAAATCCATAAGGATAAATTTAATAGCCGGACAGCAGAGGGGATAAAAGACTTGGAAAAGCCATTACCCTCACAAACAGGTTGGGCATAACGACGTCCTGAAGGCAGCAGTGAAAATTATTTTCCTAAAACATGCCCAGAAGTTCCCAGAATACTCTGAGTCTTCCTCAAAACCTGTTGTTCTCTCTGCTTGAGTCCAATAATCTTGGAACAGATTTTCACCACACTGTTAAGACTGTTTCTGTCCCTGAGTGACAGGTTGTTGAACCAACAAATAAAATAATAAGTTAAAAGGCTTTCAATGAAGGACTGAAAAACAACAGAGAATCACTGGACTCACAGAAAAAGAATTCAACATACGAAGATGAGATCTGTTGTTTTGAATAAAAAATGCTCTATTCTAAAACTAAAGACCTAATAAAGTTGGAGAAAAAAAATAATAAAACTGTATTTGATGAAAGTGAACTGGATTACTAAACCCCCAGTCTGTTCTATAGGTTGTGGAGACTAAGGGCCAATCTCAATACCCCCCCCAGGTGCCTGTCCCAATACCCCCAATCCCCCTCGTTTTCATCCGTACCCTGATCAGGAAGCTGAGTGCCAAAAGCTGTTTTAATTTCAGCTGTGATGTGATACTCACAAAAGTGTTTTTGTAGAATTATTATTATTGTCATTATTATTGTTTTATCTCCGCTGAAGTCACTTTTTGGTTTATTGCTATCTTTGTTTTTGGCATCTTTTTATTTTATCATTTCATCCTGCTAAAATGAGAACAAGAAACATACAAGGACTTTTAGTACCAGAAACGGACACAGGGTGGCAGCACCGGCCCCGGCCCGCGCCGCTGCGACTCTTCACAGCGCGACGAGGACGGGAAACTCATAATCCGTTGGATTTGAGAATGAGCAGTCGTGGTCCGGTGTCACTAATTTTATTTTGTGTGTTTCCAGATTGGTTATTTATGTTTTGATGTGACCTCAGATGTATTTAAGTTAATATGAAAATCCCAGACATAAAGTGGAAAAGTTACGAGTTCAGTTCAGTTACTAAGTACAGTGAATCCAAGCGTACGTGACAACTGAGTATGTGAAGATGGCGCCCGCTGCCGCAACTAGATTACATGTACTTTTTATTTATTTATTTTGGCTCCCCGGCATTTGTGGGTTGTTATTAAGAATTGTGTGTATGATACATGATTCAGGTTAGGCATTATTACTGTGTGTGTGTGTGTGTGTGTGTGTGAGAGCGCAGCAGTGTTTGTGTAGTGTCGTGCTCAGCACTAAAGATAATAAGCTACAAGCTAACACCAGTTACGGCTGTTGCCATGGTAACACAAGACCGAGTTCAAAGCCAAAAGGTCAAGCTATCAGTCAGCTATGTCGTTTCATTTATGTTAATGTTGTATAACGTGAGTTAGTGACTGCAATAATTATTATTCTGTTATGTTAAGTGAACACTTAATTTACTTTATGTACTTTAGGTACTAAATACTCTTTCAGTAAGAGACGGAAAAGTTTGTACATGATTGCTCAGATTACATGATTAGTGATGTGTGTTACTTTGAGAAAAGAGTGTACATGATTGATGAGATTACATGATTAGTGATAGACATTGTGCATGATTACAAAGAAAAATGTTTGTCTTTGGTTTAATGCAAAGGATATTGTTTTTTTTGTGGTTTATTTCTGAAAGAAAAACTAAGATATACATTTCCTGGAAATGTTTCATAAATGTGGTTGATACCAATGTGTTAATACAGAGATAATTCATTGTTGCAGTGAACAGTTAAAGAAAATGTGTGAATAAATATAATCCGTTGGACTGGAGAATGAGCAGTGGGGGTCCGGTGTCACTAATTTTATTTTGTGTGTTTCCAGTACTCCGGTTCCAGGATTATCTATCTGCTAGCGGGCGGCCCAGCCGGGACCCGCTACAGTAGCGCTGTTAATATGCCACTTTATTAAGTTTTAATATTTTTTCAGGCGTAATAGTAACCTTTAAGATCCCCAACCTGGGCTCAGTTTATCCAAATAACGCCTGTTAAGAAACTTGACTCAACGTTTTCGGAGATGAGAAGAGAAGAGATGAGGAAACCGGAGTAACCGGAGAGAACCCACGCAAGCACAGGGAGAACATGCAAACTCCACACACAAAGGTCTTGCTGGGCCTGGGAGTCGAACCGGGAACCTTCTTGCTGTGAGGCAACACAGTGGGTCAGGGCTACATTTGTCACGAATATGAACCTAATTAATTGATAGGCTAAATGATCAATGCAAAATAAATCTGTATTGACTTATACTAACTTTCATGTGTATTGGTTCACCTGATACACGGTGTGATTCAAACCTTTGTTTTCAAAAACTACTAAAGAAACATTTTGAAAACTTCCAGAATATTCCAGGATTTTATTAGCAATTTAAATTGCAATATTTGAACATAATTTAAATTATATCAACATACACAATAAATGTATTAAGTGTACTTATTAATAATCTCTTAACTATCCAGAATGCAAAAAATAAACATTTGTCTTAAGACCACTCAATCCGTGTCTGTCTAAATAAATAAATAAATTAAATATAACTGAAAAAAACTAAAATAAATAAAAATGGAACCTTCCTTCAGGTTAAACACTACTGCTTTTGTCCACAAGCACAGCCAAACTCAACAAAAAATGAAAGCTCCTTTGGGCTGCTTTAAGACCACATAAATAAAATACAAATGAAATAAAACTGGATTGGAACCAAGTAGCAACCATCAAACCTCCACATTGAGGTGAATGTAGGAAGATTCACGCAGTTTCTCGACTGACTGATGGAGGCTGGCTCCAAAATCAAGTCATTCTTTATCCCAGGCTAAAATGTCCAACTTTAGAGCAAAAATAAACATATTTACAGCCTGGTTATTATGTACTATATGTTTTTTTTGTTATTATTTAGATTTGAGAAAACACTGCAAATTTTATTGAGATTATTAATATATTATTTGTATGAGTGTGTTTTAATGTTTCAGTACCAGGATGCCAAAACACAAACGTTTTTACTAAAAACTCTTTTCCATTGTACATTTAACAGTGACATGTGGAATAAGTACACTATAAAACAACAGTTGTTTACAGAGACACAGCTTACAAAAACATGTAGATTTTAATTCCTTTATTCATTGATTATTTAGAATGGACTGATTTTTTGAAGTTAATAACCCAGAGTTCATGACCATAGGTGAGGGTGGGAACATAGATCGACCGGTAAATCGAGAGCTTTGCCTTTCGGTTCAGCTCCCTCTTCACCACGACGGACCGATACAATGACCGCATTACTGCGGCCGCCGCACCGATCCGCCTGTCGATCTCGCGCTCCGTTCTCCCCTCACTCGTGAACAAGACCCCAAGATACTTAAACTCCTCCACCTGAGGCAGGAACTCTCCCCCGACCTGGAGGGTGCAAGCCACCTTTTTCCGGTCGAGAACCATGGCCTCAGACTTAGAGGTGCTGGTTCTCATCCCAGCTGCTTCACACTCGGCTGCAAACCGCCCCAGTGCATGCTGAAGGTCCTGGCTCGAGGGAGCCAACAAGACCACATCATCTGCAAAAAGCAGAGATGAAATCAAGTGGCTCCCGAACCGTACCCCCTCCGGCACTTGGCTGCGCCTAGAAATTCTGTCCATAAAAATAATGAACAGAACCGGTGACAAAGGGCAGCCCTGCCGGAGTTCAACACGCACCGGGAACAGGTCTGACTTACTGCCGGCAATGCGAACCAAGCTCCTGCTCCGGTCATACAGGGACCGTACAGCCCTCAGCAGAGGGCCTCCGACCCCCATACTCTCGGAGCACCCCCCACAGGATGCCACGTGGGACACAGTCGAAAGCCTTCTCCAAGTCCACAAAACACATGTGGACTGGTTGGGCAAACTCCCATGCGCCCTCGAGCACCCTGCGGAGGGTGTAGAGCTGGTCCAGCGTTCCACGGCCAGGGCGAAAACCGCATTGTTCCTCTTGAATCCGAGGTTCGACTATCGGCCGAATTCTCCTCTCCAGCACCCTGGAATAGACTTTCCCCGGGAGGCTGAGGAGTGTGATTCCCCGGTAGTTGGAACACACCCTCCGGTCCCCCTTTTTGAAGAGAGGGACCACCACCCCGGTCTGCCAGTCCAGAGGCACTGTCCCCGACTGCCACGCGATGCTGCAGAGGCGTGTCAGCCACGACAGCCCCGCAACATTTTTTGAAGTTAATAATGGGAAACCGGAGCACCCGGAGAAAAACCCAAAATGTGTAACTTTTACTGAACATGAATATAAACCTCTGTGATGCTCTTCATCTTGTTATTGTTGTTTACTTCGTGACAGCCCGTTTGTTCTTGCACTCAGTCTAGATCTTGGACTGTCTTCTTGTGCTTGTACTGGCGCAGACATGCCGGGGTGAGGAATTTCTTGAATCGTCTCCACAAAGAAGGATTATATACCATTTTGGAGTTTGGATCTGAACCGGAGTCCTCTTTTATAACAGCATCCTGCGGTTCAGGGAGTTCTTCAATGACTTCAAATAGTTTCATATCCCCGGTATATACTGACCCGTTCTTCATTCTATGTCTCTGTTTCTTTGCTTTTTGTTCAGGGAGTTCTTCAATGACTTGAAATAGTTTATATACTGACTCATTCTTCATTCTCTGTTTCTTTGCTTTTTGTTCAGGGAGTTCTTCAATGACTTGAAATAGTTTATATACTGACTCATTCTTCATTCTCTGTTTCTTTGCTTTTTGTTCAGAAACCCCATCCTGTTCAGAGACCGATGCGGTTTCAGTGGTTGGTCCCACTTTTGCAGCACCGACCTCAGACTCAGATTCACTTTCACTGAGTTCCAACATATTGTTGTTTTCGGGTCCAGGCTCTGTTGGTGACGCTTTCTCTGTTTCTAGTTGAGAAATATCTTCTGGTTTGGAGACCAATTCCTTTTCATTGGCCCCCACCAGCTCAGAGACCCCCTCTGGTTCTGAAACTCCCACTTTTGTAGCCGACTCTTCTGTTGGTGCACCATCTTCTGGTTGAGGGAGCTGTTCAGTGACCTGATTGGCCTTTCTCTTCTTTCTTCGTCTCTGTTTCTTTGCTTTTTGTTCAGAAACCCCATCCTGTTCAGAGACCAATGCGGTTTCAGTGGTTGGTACCGGTTTGGACAACACTTCTGGTCCCACTTTTGCAGCACCGACCTCAGACTGGTCACTTTTTCCACTGAGTTCCAACATATTGTTGTTTTCGGGTCCAGGCTCTGATGGTGACGCTTTCTCTGTTTCTAGTTGAGAAATATCTTCTGGTTTGGAGACCAATTCCTTTTCATTGGCCCCCACCAGCTCAGAGACCCCCTCTGGTTCTGAAACTCCCACTTTTGTAGCCGACTCTTCTGTTGGTGCACCATCTTCTGGTTGAGGGAGGTGTTCAGTGACCTGATTGGCCTTTCTCTTCTTTCTGCGTCTCTGTTTCTTTGCTTTTTTCTCAGAAACCCCATCTTGTTTGTAAACCAATTGTGTTTCAGTGGTCTGTTTGAGCTCCGAGATCTCTTCTGGTCCTGACACTCCCACTTCTTGTTCAGAGACCCCCTGTGGTTCTGAAGTTTCTGTTTCTACAAATACATGGTTCCTGTCTGGAATAAAGTCCTCTGATGTAGGGACTTCACTGTGGACTTCTGCTGGGAGATTTGAGAGTTCCTTTTCTTCTGAGACATTTTCAAAAGCAGAATCCTCAGTTTGACATGAGACACTTATTATTTCTGAGACGTTTTGTGTTGCAGAAGACTCAGGTTCATCTGCACTTATCTCAGACGTTTCCAGCGCAGACTTCAGTTCTGTGAGCTCTGTAAACTTTAACTGTACACTTTGTTTTACTATTTCCTGTGCATCCAGTTTAGAGATCAGATCAAGATTAGAGCTGGTCTCTTCTTCCAGTTGCTTTTTTAAGTTCTCTATTTCATCCAGAACTGACTTATGGGACTCTGCGTGTTTGAACTTAATTTCACCGTCCTCTTCTTCCAGCGTTTTGGAGGACTGAAGTAGATCCTCAATAATGCCTTCGCACTGATTGAGTTCTTTGTAGACCAGCATGAGCTGGCGTTCAGCCTCCAAACGAGTTTCAGCTTCTTTAGTTTTTTTCAAATAAACAAGCAAATCCTTCTCTGCTGAATCTGGTTGAGGGAGGTGTTCAGTGACGTGATTGGCATCTTCAGATTGTTCTGCCTGTCTCTTCTTTCTGCGTCGACGTTTCTTTGCTTTTTGCTCAGAAACCCCATCTTGTTTGTAAACCAATTGTGTTTCAGTGGTCTGTTTGAGCTCCAAGATCTCTTCTGGTCCTGACACTCCCACCTCTTGTCCAGAGACCCCCTGTGGTTCTGAAGTTTCTGTTTCTACAAATACATGGTTCCTGTCTGGAATAAAGTCCTCTGATGTGGGGACTTCACTGTGGACTTCTGCTGGGAGATTTGAGAGCTCCTTTTCTTCTGAGACATTTTCAAAAGCAGAACCCTTAGTTTGACATGAGACACTTATTATTTCTGAGACGTTTTGTGTTGCAGAAGACAGAAGAAGCTCTGTAAACTTTAACTCTACACTTTGTTTTAGCATTTTCTGTGCATCCAGTTTAGAGATCAGATCAAGATTAGAGCTGGTCTCTTCTTCCAGTTGCTTTTTTAAGTTCTCTATTTCGTCCAGAACTGACTTATGGGACTCTGTGTGTTTGGACTTAATTTCACCGTCCTCTTCCAGCGTTTTGAAGGACTGAAGTAGATCGTCAATAATGCCTTCGCACTGATTGAGTTCTTCTTTGTAGACCAGCGTGAGCTGGCGTTCAGCCTCCAAACGAGTTTCAGCTTCTTTTGTTTTTTTCAAATAAACAAGTGAATCCTTTTCTGCTGATTCTTTTAAGTGTTTTTCCCGATCGAGAAAGAAATCCTTTTTCGCCAGCCTCTCCTTAAACGTATCTAGCTCAGTTAGTGGTCCATAGACGGGTAAATCTTCACCGGTGTTCCCCTGCTTCTGAGCAGAGGGTTGGTAGTCTGTCCTCTTTCTATTTTCATTTCCAGAGTCCACCTTTGCACGGGTAGCAGGGGCTCTGGGCTGTTCCAGCTTGATCTCCGTTCTTTGAGGAGTAATAACGGGAGTAGACGCCACCACATCGCTCCACAGACGTTTTCCTACGATACCGCTCATTGTTCTGGTTGTTTCTTTGTCAGTAAGAGCTTTTAAAAATATTGTTCAAATGTAGTTGGGTATGACTTTTGGAGTCCTAAAACCGTGATGTGTGTTGTTGGAAGTCCAAAAGGCTTGTGAGAGAATGATCAAATACGCATTCTTTTATGTAGTAGGTTTAGTGATGTCATCAGGTTCCGTGATGTCATCAGGTTCCGTGATGTCAATTCTATGTGAAGGGCGGAGTCAAAAAGGGGGTGGAACACAGGCCTCAGGTGTTCCAAATCAATTCTATGGTAGCCTATCTACAGTTTATATATACACATAACAATTTTGATATAACTTGTTTGTTATTATATTTAACATATTACATCTTTTTGCGCTGTTTTGTCTTTTATCTGTGATGTTTCTCATTTATTCTTCTGTACAGCACTTTGTTGTTCTGAAAGTGTTTAACAAATAAAACTGGATTGGAACCAAGTAGCAACCATCAAACCTCCACATTGAGGCTCATGTAGGACTAAGATTCACGCAGTTTCTCGACTGACTGATGGAGGCTGGCTCCAAAATCAAGTCATTCTTTATCCCAGGCTAAAATGTCCAACTTTAGAGCAAAAATAAACATATTTACAGCCTGGTTATTATGTACTATATGTTTTTTTTGTTATTATTTAGATTTGAGAAAACACTGCAAATTTTATTGAGATTATTAATATATTATTTGTATGAGTGGGTTTTAATTTTTCAGTACCAGGATGCCAAAACACAAAAGTTTTTACTAAAAACTCTTTTCCATTGTACATTTAACAGTGACATGTGGAATAAGTGCAATATAAAACAACAGTTGTTTACAGAGACACAGCTTACAAAAACATGTAGATTTGAATTCCTTTATTCATTGATTATTTAGATTGGACTGATTTTTTGAAGTTAATAATGGGAAACCGGAGCACCCGGAGAAAAACCCAAAATGTGTAACTTTTACTGAACATGAATATAAACTTCTGCGATGCTCTTTATCTTGTTATTGTTGTTCACTTCGTGACAGCCCGTTTGTTCTTGCACTCAGTCTAGATCTTGGACTGTCTTCTTGTGCTTGTACTGGCGCAGACATGCCGGGGTGAGGAATTTCTTGAATCGTCTCCACAAAGAAGGATTATATACCATTTTGGAGTTTGGATCTGAACAGGAGTCCTCTTTAATAACAGCATCCTGCGGTTCAGGGAGTTCTTCAATGACTTGAAATAGTTTATATACTGACTCGTTCTTCATTCTCTGTTTCTTTGCTTTTTGTTCAGAAACCCCATCCTGTTCAGAGACCAATGCAGTTTCAGTGGTTGGTACCGGTTTGGACAACACTTCTGGTCCCACTTTTGCAGCACCGACCTCAGACTGGTCACTTTCACAGAGTTCCAACATATTGTTGTTTTCGGGTCCAGGCTCTGTTGGTGACGCTTTCTCTGTTTCTAGTTGAGAGATATCTTCTGGTTTGGAGACCAATTCCTTTTCATTGGCCCCCACCAGCTCAGAGACCCCCTCTGGTTCTGAAACTCCCACTTTTGTAGCCGACTCTTCTGTTGATGCACCATCTTCTGGTTGAGGGAGCTGTTCAGTGACCTGATTGGCCTTTCTCTTCTTTCTGCGTCTCTGTTTCTTTGCTTTTTGTTCAGAAACCCCATCCTGTTCAGAGACCAATGCGGTTTCAGTGGTTGGTACCGGTTTGGACAACAGTTCTGGTTCAGGGTCTCCCACTTTTGCAGCAACGACCTCAGACTGGTCACTTTTTCCACTGAGTTCCAACATATTGTTGTTTTCGGGTCCAGGCTCTGTTGGTGACGCTTTCTCTGTTTCTAGTTGAGAAATATCTTCTGGTTTGGAGACCAATTCCTTTTCATTGGCCCCCACCAGCTCAGAGACCCCCTCTGGTTCTGAAACTCCCACTTTTGTAGCCGACTCTTCTGTTGATGCACCATCTTCTGGTTGAGGGAGCTGTTCAGTGACCTGATTGGCCTTTCTCTTCTTTCTGCGTCGACGTTTCCTTGCTTTTTGCTCAGAAACCCCATCTTGTTTGTAAACCAATTGTGTTTCAGTGGTCTGTTTGAGCTCCAAGATCTCTTCTGGTCCTGACACTCCCACCTCTTGTTCAGAGACCCCCTGTGGTTCTGAAGTTTCTGTTTCTGCAAATACATGGTTTCTGTCTGGCATAAAGTCCTCTGACGTAGGGACTTCACTGTGGACTTCTGCTGGGAGATTTGAGAGCTCCTTTTCTTCTGAGACATTTTCAAAAGCAGAATCCTCAGTTTGACATGAGACACTTATTATTCCTGAGACGTTTTGTGTTGCAGAAGACTCCTGCGAGCTCTGTAAACTTTAACTCTACACTTTGTTTTACTATTTCCTGTGCATCCAGTTTAGAGATCAGATCAAGATTAGAGCTGGTCTCTTCTTCCAGTTGCTTTTTTAAGTTCTCTATTTCGTCCAGAACTGACTTGTGGGACTCTGCGTGTTTGAACTTAATTTCACCGTCCTCTTCTTCCAGCGTTTTGGAGGACTGAAGTAGATCCTCAATAATGCCTTCGCACTGATTGAGTTCTTCTTTGTAGACCAGCATGAGCTGGCGTTCAGCCTCCAAACGAGTTTCAGCTTCTTTTGTTTTTTTCAAATAAACAAGCGAATCCTTCTCTGCTGAATCTGTTTGAGGGAGTTGTTCAGTGACGTGATTGGCATCTTCAGATTGTTCTGCCTTTCTCTTCTTTCTGCGTCGACGTTTCTTTGCTTTTTGCTCAGACACCCCATCTTGTTTGTAAACCAATTGTGTTTCAGTGGTCTGTTTGAGCTCCAAGATCTCTTCTGGTCCTGACACTCCCACCTCTTGTCCAGAGACCCCCTGTGGTTCTGAAGTTTCTGTTTCTGCAAATACATGGTTCCTGTCTGGAATAAAATCCTCTGATGTAGGGACTTCACTGTGGACTTCTGCTGGGAGATAAGCAGAATCCTCAGTTTGACATGAGACACTTATTATTTCTGAGACGTTTTGTGTTGCAGAAGACTCAGGTTCATCTGCACTTATCTCACACGTTTCCAGCGCAGACTTCAGTTCTTCTGTGAGCTCTGTAAACTTTAACTCTACACTTTGTTTTACTATTTCTTGTGCATCCAGTTTAGAGATCAGATCAAGATTAGAGCTGGTCTCTTCTTCCAGTTGCTTTTTTAAGTTCTCTATTTTGTCCAGAACTGACTTATGGGCCTCTGCGTGTTTGGACTTAATTTCACCATCCTCTTCTTCCAGCGTTTTGAAGGACTGAAGTAGATCGTCAATAATGCCTTCGCACTGATTGAGTTCTTCTTTGTAGACCAGCGTGAGCTGGCGTTCAGCCTCCAAACGAGTTTCAGCTTCTTTTGTTTTTTTCAAATAAACAAGCGAATCCTTCTCTGCTGAATCTGTTTGAGGGAGGTGTTCAGTGACGTGATTGGCATCTTCAGATTGTTCTGCCTTTCTCTTCTTTCTGCGTCGACGTTTCTTTGCTTTTTGCTCAGAAACCCCATCTTGTTTGTAAACCAATTGTGTTTCAGTGGTCTGTTTGAGCTCCAAGATCTCTTCTGGTCCTGACACTCCCACCTCTTGTCCAGAGACCCCCTGTGGTTCTGAAGTTTCTGTTTCTGCAAATACATGGTTCCTGTCTGGAATAAAATCCTCTGATGTAGGGACTTCACTGTGGACTTCTGCTGGGAGAAAAGCAGAATCCTCAGTTTGACATGAGACACTTATTATTCCTGAGACGTTTTGTGTTGCAGAAGACTCCTGCGAGCTCTGTAAACTTTAACTCTACACTTTGTTTTACTATTTCCTGTGCATCCAGTTTAGAGATCAGATCAAGATTAGAGCTGGTCTCTTCTTCCAGTTGCTTTTTTAAGTTCTCTATTTCGTCCAGAACTGACTTATGGGCCTCTGCGTGTTTGAACTTAATTTCACCGTCCTCTTCTTCCAGCGTTTTGGAGGACTGAAGTAGATCCTCAATAATGCCTTCGCACTGATTGAGTTCTTCTTTGTAGACCAGCATGAGCTGGCGTTCAGCCTCCAAACGAGTTTCAGCTTCTTTTGTTTTTTTCAAATAAACAAGCGAATCCTTCTCTGCTGAATCTGTTTGAGGGAGTTGTTCAGTGACGTGATTGGCATCTTCAGATTGTTCTGCCTTTCTCTTCTTTCTGCGTCGACGTTTCTTTGCTTTTTGCTCAGACACCCCATCTTGTTTGTAAACCAATTGTGTTTCAGTGGTCTGTTTGAGCTCCAAGATCTCTTCTGGTCCTGACACTCCCACCTCTTGTCCAGAGACCCCCTGTGGTTCTGAAGTTTCTGTTTCTGCAAATACATGGTTCCTGTCTGGAATAAAATCCTCTGATGTAGGGACTTCACTGTGGACTTCTGCTGGGAGATAAGCAGAATCCTCAGTTTGACATGAGACACTTATTATTTCTGAGACGTTTTGTGTTGCAGAAGACTCAGGTTCATCTGCACTTATCTCACACGTTTCCAGCGCAGACTTCAGTTCTTCTGTGAGCTCTGTAAACTTTAACTCTACACTTTGTTTTACTATTTCTTGTGCATCCAGTTTAGAGATCAGATCAAGATTAGAGCTGGTCTCTTCTTCCAGTTGCTTTTTTAAGTTCTCTATTTTGTCCAGAACTGACTTATGGGCCTCTGTGTGTTTGGACTTAATTTCACTATCCTCTTCTTCCAGCGTTTTGAAGGACTGAAGTAGATCGTCAATAATGCCTTCGCACTGATTGAGTTCTTCTTTGTAGACCAGCGTGAGCTGGCGTTCAGCCTCCAAACGAGTTTCAGCTTCTTTTGTTTTTTTCAAATAAACAAGCGAATCCTTCTCTGCTGAATCTGTTTGAGGGAGTTGTTCAGTGACGTGATTGGCATCTTCAGATTGTTCTGCCTTTCTCTTCTTTCTGCGTCGACGTTTCTTTGCTTTTTGCTCAGAAACCCCATCTTGTTTGTAAACCAATTGTGTTTCAGTGGTCTGTTTGAGCTCCAAGATCTCTTCTGGTCCTGACACTCCCACCTCTTGTCCAGAGACCCCCTGTGGTTCTGAAGTTTCTGTTTCTGCAAATACATGGTTCCTGTCTGGAATAAAATCCTCTGATGTAGGGACTTCACTGTGGACTTCTGCTGGGAGAAAAGCAGAATCCTCAGTTTGACATGAGACACTTATTATTCCTGAGACGTTTTGTGTTGCAGAAGACTCCTGCGAGCTCTGTAAACTTTAACTCTACACTTTGTTTTACTATTTCCTGTGCATCCAGTTTAGAGATCAGATCAAGATTAGAGCTGGTCTCTTCTTCCAGTTGCTTTTTTAAGTTCTCTATTTCGTCCAGAACTGACTTATGGGCCTCTGCGTGTTTGGACTTAATTTCACCGTCCTCTTCTTCCAGCGTTTTGGAGGACTGAAGTAGATCCTCAATAATGCCTTCGCACTGATTGAGTTCTTCTTTGTAGACCAGCATGAGGTGGCGTTCAGCCTCCAAACGAGTTTCAGCTTCTTTTGTTTTTTTCAAATAAACAAGCGAATCCTTCTCTGCTGAATCTGTTTGAGGGATATATATATATATGATATATATATATATATATATATATATATATATATATATATATATATATATATATATATATATACATACATACATACATACATACATACATACATACATACATACATACATACATACATACATACATACATACATACATACATACATACATACATACATACATACATACATACATAATAATTTAGATATAATTTGTTTGTCATTATATTAAGCATTTTACATCTTTCTGTGCTGTTTTGTCTTTTATGTTTCTCATTTATTCTTCTAAACAGCACTTTGTTGTTTTGAAAGTGCTTAACAAATAAAACTGGATTGGAACCATGTAGCAAACAGCCAGTCCCAATACACCCACTACTACTACTTTTCAGCCCTACCCCTAAATTTTGCACGTTCCCGTGAGGGTAATGGTGTCCCAATTCCTCTTTGCATCTAGGTTTAGTGGGCATATCGAGGGCTAGGGGGTATGAATCTAGCCCTTCAGAGCGAGGGTTTTCAGATGCTGACTGCCCAGAATGTTTTACGTCATCATTTGCAGACTGAATTAAAAAAACAAACATGGCGGACATTTCTTATTTTTTAATGAATAAAATCAATATTTTGAGTTAGTTTCTGCATAAAAATGCGTTTTGATTACATTTCTAGCAAGAAATATATATTTTACTTTCATAATATTCACTCAGTGGATGTACATAATCACTCGCTTGCCCGTTGTTGCAAAGATCTCGCCAGAATAAAGGCTGATTTATGGTTCTGTGTTACACCAACGCAGAGCCTACGGCGTAGGTTACGCGGCGACGCGCGCCGTACGCCGTACCCTACGCCGTACCCTACGCCGTACCCTACGCCGTACCCTACGCCGTAACCTACGCCGTAGGCTCTGCGTCAATTTAACGCGGAACCAAAAATCAGCTCCCAAGCCGGCAGGCTCTTCTCATCCCGAAAACATCGGAGCAAATTTCTTAACAGGCGTTATTTGGATAAACTGAGCCAAGGTTGGGGATCTTAACGGTTACTGTACTTTTACGCCTGAAAAAATATTAAAACTTAATAAAGTGGCATATTAACAGCGCTACAGCGGAAATTAAAACAGCTTTTAGCTCCCGGCTTGCTGATATGGTGTGACGTATGTGCAAACGTAACTACGTACGCGAATGTAAACCACGCAGTGAAGTAGCAAGTGGTGTCCCAATCCCTAGGGAAGATTACAAGGGCCCTAAAATTGTGGCTCCATTTTTAGGGCTAGTGGTATTGAGTGAGGGCTAGTGGTAGAAAGTAGGGGGTGTATTGGGATTGGCCCTAAGATTCACGCAGTTTCTCCACTGACCGATGGAGGCTGGCTCCAAAATCAAGTAATTCTTTATCCCAGGCTAAAATGTCCAACTTTAGAGCAAAAATAAACATATTTACAGCCTGGTTCAAAAAAAAGTTTTGGTCTCAATCGTTTGATTTCACACCAAGGACAACTCTGAGGGGGGTGAATGTTTTTGTACCATACCAGAAGAATTCACATAAAGCAATACATTTATTTCTAATATGTTTGATTGACAGTTGGCTCGGCCCGTGGCCAGTCCTCATTAATTCCTCATCCGTAATCGTTACGCTAGGAAACTTAGCGCTGCAATCAGCCGTTTGTATTAACCCAGTGTCGGCTAAAGGCGTCGGTCATGTTTGATTTAGCCATCGAGTCAACATGTTAAACGGTACATCCATAGGGGGGGCTTCAGGGGGGGCTGGGGGGGCTGGTACTCCCCCGGCCCCCCCTGAAGGCCCCGGCGCCCGAAAGATTTTTTTTGTTTTTGTGGCCCCACTTGGTTCATATTAGGTATAAAGCATTGTATAATATGTTGTGCTGAGATTTTCACACTCACAGTTAAGATTAAAACAAAAATTGCAAGTATAATCTCCAAATGTATTTTGGGTAACATTGTTCATCATCAACAGCCGTCTATCAACGTCATATATCATCATCGATCACTTGTCAACGGGAGTTCTAAACACAAAAGTGGAGCGATAAAACGCAAAGAAAAAGAAAAAAGGGAGCAAGAAAAAGACAAATTGCCCAAGCTAGACGCATATTTTGTTTGCCCTAATCCTCCTCCTGTGGGAGATGAACCTCACATTGTAGAAGAAAATTAAAATTAAAAACTACAGGACAAAAAAGATAAGAGATAACAACATAGCCTAATAAAACGAATACATTTCAGACACAAATGGCGCTTTTCCACTAGTACCTACCCAGCGCGACTCGACTCGCCACGCCCCGGTTTTGCGCTTCTCCACTAGGGGTGGAGGCGGGTGGAGGCGTGCCGAGTAGATACTTTTTCTGTATCTATTCTGCCGAGGTTCTAAGCGGCTGAGTCGGGCTGCATCTGACGTCATCAAAATACACGCCACCGATTGGTTGGGGGGCGGGGCCTGCAGAGTCCGAAGGTGGAAGTCAGTGAAAGAGCGACTCGCGGCTTCTTCATTTTATCCGACAGGCAATGGCAGCGCAAAAGTCTGTTTGGTGATTTAATTTCATTTGTTTATTTGTAAGGGACAGATACAGAAAACATAGACAGACATAAATGGCTATCTGATGCCTGTATCATAGCGTTTATAGCAAATGCTAATTTGCAACACTCGTCCCTAACAGGGCTCACATCACAATTAACGCTGAGGTGCAGATGTTAATAAACCTGGTGGATGAGGAGAGAATTAAAAAGGGATCTAGACGATAAGGAGCCAGCCTCCATCGGTCAGTCGAAAAACTGCGTGAATCTTAGTCCTACATGCGCCTCAATGTGGAGGTTTGATGGTTGCTACTTGGTTCCAATCCAGTTTTATTTGTTAAACACTTTCAAAACAACTAAGTGCTGTACAGAAGAATAAATGAGAAACATCACAGATAAAAGACAAAACAGCGCAAAAAGATGTAAAATGTTAAATATAATAACAAAAAAATTATATCAAAATGATTATGTACTATATGTTTTTTTTGTTATTATTTAGATTTGAGAAAACACTGCAAAGTTTATTGAGATTATTGTTATATTAGATGTATGAGTGTGTTTTAATTTTTCAGTACCAGGATGCCAAAACACAAAAGTTTTTACTAAAAACTCTTTTCCATTGTACATTTAACAGTGACATGTGGAATAAGTACAGTATAAAACAACAGTTGTTTTCAGAGACACAGCTTACAAAAACATGTAGATTTGAATTCCTTTATTCATTGATTATTTAGAATGGACTGATTTTTTTAAGTTAATAATGGGAAACCGGAGCACCCGGAGAAAAACCCAAAATGTGTAACTTTTATCCATCCATCCATCCATCCATTGTCCACCGCATTATCCGAGTCCGGTTCGCGGGGGCAGCAGTCGGAGCAGGGATCCCCAGACTTCCCTCTCCCCGGACACTTCCTCCAGCTCTTCCGGGGGGACTCCAAGGCGTTCCCAGGCCAGCCGAGTGACGTAGTCACTCCAGCGTGTCCTGGGTCTTCCTCGGGGCCTCCTCCCGGTGGGACATGCCCGGAACACCTCACGAGGGAGGCGTCCAGGGGGCATCCTATACAGGTGCCCGAGCCACCTCAGCTGGCTCCTCTCGATGTGGAGGAGAAGCGGCTCTACTCCGAGCTCCTCCCAGGTGACAGAGCTCCTCACCCTATCTCTAAGGGAGCGCCCCGCCACCCTGCGGAGGAAACTCATTTTTGGCAGCTTGTATCCGGGATCCCGTTCTTTCGGTCATGACCCAGAGTTCATGACCATAGGTGAGGGTGGGAACATAGATCGACCGGTAAATCGAGAGCTTTGCCTTTCGGCTCAGCTCCCTCTTCACCACGACGGACCGATACAATGACCGCATTACTGCGGCCGCTGCACCGATCCGCCTGTCGATCTCGCGCTCCGTTCTCCCCTCACTCGTGAACAAGACCCCAAGATACTTAAACTCCTCCACCTGAGGCAGGAACTCTCCCCCGACCTGGAGGGTGCAAGCCACCTTTTTCCGGTCGAGAACCATGGCCTCAGACTTAGAGGTGCTGGTTCTCCTCCCAGCTGCTTCACACTCGGCTGCAAACCGCCCCAGTGCATGCTGAAGGTCCTGGCTCGAGGGAGCCAACAAGACCACATCATCTGCAAAAAGCAGAGATGAAATCAAGTGGCTCCCGAACCGTACCCCCTCCGGCACTTGGCTGCGCCTAGAAATTCTGTCCATAAAAATAATGAACAGAACCGGTGACAAAGGGCAGCCCTGCCGGAGTTCAACACGCACCGGGAACAGGTCTGACTTACTGCCGGCAATGCGAACCAAGCTCCTGCTCCGGTCATACAGGGACCGTACAGCCCTCAGCAGAGGGCCTCCGACCCCATACTCTCGGAGAACCCCCCACAGGATGCCACGTGGGACACGGTCGAAAGCCTTCTCCAAGTCCACAAAACACATGTGGACTGGTTGGGCAAACTCCCATGCGCCCTCGAGCACCCTGCGGAGGGTGTAGAGCTGGTCCAGCGTTCCACGGCCAGGGCGAAAACCGCATTGTTCCTCTTGAATCCGAGGTTCGACTATCGGCCGAATTCTCCTCTCCAGCACTCTGGAATAGACTTTCCCCGGGAGGCTGAGAAGTGTGATTCCCCGGTAGTTGGAACACACCCTCCGGTCCCCCTTTTTGAAGAGAGGGACCACCACCCCGGTCTGCCAGTCCAGAGGCACTGTCCCCGACTGCCACGCGATGCTGCAGAGGCGTGTCAGCCACGACAGCCCCGCAACATTTTTTGAAGTTAATAATGGGAAACCGGAGCACCCGGAGAAAAACCCAAAATGTGTAACTTTTACTGAACATGAATATAAACCTCTGTGATGCTCTTCATCTTGTTATTGTTGTTTACTTCGTGACAGCCCGTTTGTTCTTGCACTCAGTCTAGATCTTGGACTGTCTTCTTGTGCTTGTACTGGCGCAGACATGCCGGGGTGAGGAATTTCTTGAATCGTCTCCACAAAGAAGGATTATATACCATTTTGGAGTTTGGATCTGAACCGGAGTCCTCTTTTATAACAGCATCCTGCGGTTCAGGGAGTTCTTCAATGACTTCAAATAGTTTCATATCCCCGGTATATACTGACCCGTTCTTCATTCTACGTCTCTGTTTCTTTGCTTTTTGTTCAGGGAGTTCTTCAATGACTTGAAATAGTTTATATACTGACTCATTCTTCATTCTCTGTTTCTTTGCTTTTTGTTCAGGGAGTTCTTCAATGACTTGAAATAGTTTATATACTGACTCGTTCTTCATTCTCTGTTTCTTTGCTTTTTGTTCAGAAACCCCATCCTGTTCAGAGACCGATGCGGTTTCAGTGGTTGGTCCCACTTTTGCAGCACCGACCTCAGACTCTTCACTTTCACTGAGTTCCAACATATTGTTGTTTTCGGGTCCAGGCTCTGTTGGTGACGCTTTCTCTGTTTCTAGTTGAGAAATATCTTCTGGTTTGGAGACCAATTCCTTTTCATTGGCCCCCACCAGCTCAGAGACCCCCTCTGGTTCTGAAACTCCCACTTTTGTAGCCGACTCTTCTGTTGGTGCACCATCTTCTGGTTGAGGGAGCTGTTCAGTGACCTGATTGGCCTTTCTCTTCTTTCTGCGTCTCTGTTTCTTTGCTTTTTGTTCAGAAACCCCATCCTGTTCAGAGACCAATGCGGTTTCAGTGGTTGGTACCGGTTTGGACAACAGTTCTGGTTCAGGGTCTCCCACTTTTGCAGCACCGACCTCAGACTGGTCACTTTTTTTTTCTTCAATGACTTGAAATAGTTTATATACTGACTCGTTCTTCATTCTCTGTTTCTTTGCTTTTTGTTCAGAAACCCCATCCTGTTCAGAGACCGATGCGGTTTCAGTGGTTGGTCCCACTTTTGCAGCACCGACCTCAGACTCTTCACTTTCACTGAGTTCCAACATATTGTTGTTTTCGGGTCCAGGCTCTGTTGGTGACGCTTTCTCTGTTTCTAGTTGAGAAATATCTTCTGGTTTGGAGACCAATTCCTTTTCATTGGCCCCCACCAGCTCAGAGACCCCCTCTGGTTCTGAAACTCCCACTTTTGTAGCCGACTCTTCTGTTGGTGCACTATCTTCTGGTTGAGGGAGCTGTTCAGTGACCTGATTGGCCTTTCTCTTCTTTCTGCGTCTCTGTTTCTTTGCTTTTTGTTCAGAAACCCCATCCTGTTCAGAGACCAATGCGGTTTCAGTGGTTGGTACCGGTTTGGACAACAGTTCTGGTTCAGGGTCTCCCACTTTTGCAGCACCGACCTCAGACTGGTCACTTTTTTTTTCTTCAATGACTTGAAATAGTTTATATACTGACTCGTTCTTCATTCTCTGTTTCTTTGCTTTTTGTTCAGAAACCCCATCCTGTTCAGAGACCGATGCGGTTTCAGTGGTTGGTCCCACTTTTGCAGCACCGAACTCAGACTCTTCACTTTCACTGAGTTCCAACATATTGTTGTTTTCGGGTCCAGGCTCTGTTGGTGACGCTTTCTCTGTTTCTAGTTGAGAAATATCTTCTGGTTTGGAGACCAATTCCTTTTCATTGGCCCCCACCAGCTCAGAGACCCCCTCTGGTTCTGAAACTCCCACTTTTGTAGCCGACTCTTCTGTTGATGCACCATCTTCTGGTTGAGGGAGCTGTTCAGTGACCTGATTGGCCTTTCTCTTCTTTCTGCGTCGACGCTTCTTTGCTTTTTGCTCAGAAACCCCATCTTGTTTGTAAACCAATTGTGTTTCAGTGGTCTGTTTGAGCTCCAAGATCTCTTCTGGTCCTGACACTCCCACCTCTTGTTCAGAGACCCCCTGTGGTTCTGAAGTTTCTGTTTCTGCAAATACATGGTTCCTGTCTGGAATAAAATCCTCTGACGTAGGGACTTCACTGTGGACTTCTGCTGGGAGATTTGAGATCTCCTTTTCTTCTGAGACATTTTCAAAAGCAGAATCCTCAGTTTGACATGAGACACTTATTATTTCTGAGACGTTTTGTGTTGCAGAAGACTCAGGTTCATCTGCACTTATCTCAGACGTTTCCAGCGCAGACTTCAGTTGTTCTGTGAGTTCTGCAAACTTTAACCCTACACTTTGTTTTACTATTTCCTGTGCATCCAGTTTAGAGATCAGATCAAGATTAGAGCTGGTCTCTTCTTCCAGTTGCTTTTTTAAGTTCTCTATTTCGTCCAGAACTGACTTATGGGCCTCTGCGTGTTTGGACTTAATTTCACCGTCCTCTTCTTCCAGCGTTTTGGAGGACTGAAGTAGATCCTCAATAATGCCTTCGCACTGATTGAGTTCTTCTTTGTAGACCAGCATGAGCTGGCGTTCAGCCTCCAAACGAGTTTCAGCTTCTTTTGTTTTTTTCAAATAAACAAGCGAATCCTTCTCTGCTGAATCTGGTTGAGGGAGGTGTTCAGTGACTTGATTGGCATCTTCAGATTGTTCTGCCTTTCTCTTCTTTCTGCGTCGACGTTTCTTTGCTTTTTGCTCAGAAACCCCATCTTGTTTGTAAACCAATTGTGTTTCAGTGGTCTGTTTGAGCTCCAAGATCTCTTCTGGTCCTGACACTCCCACCTCTTGTCCAGAGACCCCCTGTGGTTCTGAAGTTTCTGTTTCTGCAAATACATGGTTCCTGTCTGGAATAAAATCCTCTGATGTGGGGACTTCACTGTGGACTTCTGCTGGGAGATTTGAGAGCTCCTTTTCTTCTGAGACATTTTCAAAAGCAGAATCCTCAGTTTGACATGAGACACTTATTATTTCTGAGACGTTTTGTGTTGCAGAAGACTCAGGTTCATCTGCACTTATCTCAGACGTTTCCAGCGCAGACTTCACTTGTTCTGTGAGCATTTTCTGTGCATCCAGTTTAGAGATCAGATCAAGATTAGAGCTGGTCTCTTCTTCCAGTTGTTTTTTTAAGTTCTCTATTTCGTCCAGAACTGACTTATGGGACTCTGTGTGTTTGGACTTAATTTCACCGTCCTCTTCTTCCAGCGTTTTGAAGGACTGAAGTAGATCGTCAATAATGCCTTCGCACTTATTGAGTTCTTCTTTGTAGACCAGCGTGAGCTGGCGTTCAGCCTCCAAACGAGTTTCAGCTTCTTTTGTTTTTTTCAAATAAACAAGTGAATCCTTTTCTGCTGATTCTTTTAAGTGTTTTTCCCGATCGAGAAAGAAATCCTTTTTCGCTAGCTTCTCCTTAAACGTATCTAGCTCAGTTAGTGGTCCATAGACGGGTAAATCTTCACCGGTGTTCCCCTGCTCCTGAGCAGAGGATTGGTAGTCTGTCCTCTTTCTATTTTCATTTCCAGAGTCCACCTTTGCACGGGTAGCAGGGGCTCTGGGCTTTTCCAGCTTGATCTCCGTTCTTTGAGGAGTAATAACGGGAGTAGACGCCACCACATCGCTCCACAGACGTTTTCCTACGATACCGCTCATTGTTCTGGTTGTTTCTTTGTCAGTAAGAGCTTTTAAAAATATTGTTCAAATGTAGTTGGGTATGACTTTTGGAGTCCTAAAACCGTGATGTGTGTTGTTGGAAGTCTAAAAGGCTTGTGAGAGAATGATCAAATACGCATTATTTTATGTAGTAGGTTTAGTGATGTCATCAGGTTCCGTGATGTCATCAGGTTCCGTGATGTCATCAGGTTCCGTGATGTCAATTCTATTTGATGGGCGGAGTCAAAAAGGGGATGGAACACAGGCCTCAAGTGTTCCAAATCAATTCTATGATATATATATATATATATATATACACATACATAATAATTTGTGTTATATTATTATATTTAACATTTTACATCTTTTTACACTGTTTTGTCTTTTATCTGTGATGTTTCTCATTTATTCTTCTCTACAGCACTTTGTCGTTTTGAAAGTGTTTAACAAATAAAACTGGATTGGAACCATGTAACAAACAGCCAGTCCCAATACACCCACAGACCCACTACCCCTACTTTTCAGCCCTAACCCCTAAATTTTGCACGTTCCCGTGAGGGTAGTGGTGTCCCAATTCCTGTATGTACTATATGTTTTTTTTTGTTATTATTTAGATTTGAGAAAACACTGCAAAGTTTATTGAGATTATTAATATATATATTCTTATGAGTGTGTTTTAATTTTTCAGTACCAGGATGCCAAAACACAAAAGTTTTTACTAAAAACTCTTTTCCATTGTACATTTAACAGTGACATGTGGAATAAGTACAGTATAAAACAACAGTTGTTTTCAGAAACACAGCTGTACAAAAACATGTAGATTTTAATTCCTTTATTCATTGATTATTTAGATTGGTGTCACAGCCAGCAACCTTGTGGTTAGATTATATACAATATTATATAATCGGAATGAAGTAAATATGGTTTCTTTCAAAAGTAATATTTGCCAGAAACAACTGCATCTCACTAGAGTTTGAACCTGCTGTTGAATTAAAGTACATTTATTTATTTATTACAAAGTTCATGAATATAAATAAAACCATTTATACCCACATAACGAAGTGTATACAGTCAAGAGGTCTGATCACATTTTCCATCCAACATTTGTACGTGGAGTCCATCTGAGATAAATAAACAGAACTGGGTTCCGTGTTCGTGCCATGTGAGTTTCCTACAGTGATCATAAGCAGTAATGCAGGTGATGAATAAGCTTACTTGTTTTTTTAATATGTGTTTTTTAACATGTTTCCCTATGAAACAACTACACAAATGAACCGAAGCAGGCCATGGCCACGGGCCTCAACACAGAACCACTGGATGGGTTTCACTTTGAGCCCATTTATATCTCAGATGGAGTTCATAATCATAAGCATATTTTGGGTGGGTTCTTATTGCTTAAAGTAATTTTAAAGAAAATAAAAAAGTATTATTTGAAAACCCATTTTGAACCCATTAAAGCTGCTCAGAAAAAATGAACGATTAATTTCTGAAAAGATTAATACAGAAACCTTCATTTTGTGTGTAATGCTCTATTTATTTTGAATTTCTGAATTATACCTGGATGTTTCTGTCCTTTTAAACAGTTTTTTATAAATGTGGTGTGATTTTTACAAAAATAGTTTTCAAAAAAATAGTATTCAAAGGGTGCCTGTACATCTGGACCACATATAAAAGATGAAATGACCCAATCAGGAATATCCTGCAGCTACTGAATAAAAACAAGAGACTATACGAATGCAGTGAAATGTATGTGAATAAACTCTGGTCAACAATTCTAAAGGGATTTTAATAAAAATGCTGAAACAGTCGTCTCCAATTCTAATTATGTTTTTAATTAATCCCAACTTTCATACATCATGGAGGGAAAATGACACAAAAGGATCATTTGTGTAAAGATGGAAGCATAGACACCTGAAGCCATGCTCAATGTCTGTTTATTTAAATGATCTCCCTCTCACTCACTCACACACACACACACACACACACACACACACACACACACACACACACACACACACACACACACACACACACACACACACACACACACACACACACACACACACACACTACAAAAATAGTAAACAAAAACAGAAGTCCAATCTGCACATGTCGTCCTCTTCTTCATCGGGCATCAAAAACAACCACTGTAGTCAGTGTTAAGGAAATGTACAGACTGTAATATTATTATTTATGAATAAAAATCTTCACAGGGTCATGAGTTCATGACACTCGCAAGGATACATCTCTTCGTTCTCTTCTTGTACATGATCCTGTAACCACACTCTCTGCATCTGATGGGATCACGAGCTTTAATTTCATTTTCCGTGTGACATTCTGCAAGAAAAGCCAGAAACTTTAGTGCCCAGCAGCTCAGTGAGGTCTCACCAGAGCTGGAAAAAAATCATTGTTCTTTTTAGGCTCAGTCAACTCGCCCAATATTGCATTTACATCGTAGTAATGGACTATGTACTACACATGTTATGGTACTTTTCATTTAACGTTTCTTTGATTTTGAAATGAAAACTTTTAAGATTGTGATATATACAATGAAAATAAATATGGAATAAACAAATGACATTATTAAATGACCAATTATCTGTCAATAGATCCAATATCAGTGTGTCTATAAACGTAGATATTTGGAATTGGAAAATAAACATTTCCCATTTTGCACATAAACTGTTGGTCTTGAATACATGATTCACCTCCACAGATGTAGATCATAGGCTGCTGCTTGGGGGGCTGTAGATCTTTCTGTGGATCCATTTTAACCTGCAAAACACAAAAACTACAAATACTATAAACATAATTCATCACGTCGGATGCCAATAGAAACAGCATGGCCTAAAGTATCAAAACTACAGGGTGTAGCGGAGGTCAAAGCTACTTCAGCGGACTATATATTAAGCGGTATCATGAAAATAAGAGTTAAATGCATTAAATGAAAAGATAACGACTATATCTCACCCTTTTTACACGTTAGCAGAGCAATGCTGCGCTACTTTCATGTGTTTCGGTGTTCTGATTGCGCATGCGCAAACACGCAGGCCACCTCAGAACAAACATGTCTGTGATTGGCTACAGGATACTTTAGTGGCCAATCACACACAAGTTTACAAGTATGTTAAGTCCCATTACTATACGTATTTATGTATGTATTTGTTATATTTCACTTTTTACCAACCTACCAATTCGGGGAGGCATTCTTCGTAAAATTATGTCTACAAAGGGTGTTTTTTAATCTACGAAGGACTTCCTGTTAATATTTATTCTTTATTTTTCTTTTACTTTCTTTTTTTAACACCTCATAAACCTCTATGCAGTAACAGATTCATAATAAGTAAAAACAAATCACTATTTATGGAAGATTGGATGAAGAAAAATATTAATGAAATAATGAAAACTCACACTGAAGGTTTTCAAGTTTAAACTCCACGTGAATTAATCTGTTGAAAATGATATAACGGTGATAAAGAAACACGTTTCAACACCATTGATCCAGTCCGTTACCAAACGATATACATTATACACCAGTAAGTAAATTAGAGGGCATTTCAATTCATAATACATTTAATTAGAAATCATAACAATATATTTTGAAGTTAAAAATGATAAAAGTTCAGTAACCTGGACTAACAAAAATAATGCTTTACCTCAACACTTTCAAGAAAAAAGAACCTGGATCTGTAATAACTTAACATTTACATTTCTCTTCAAATCCAAAGAAGTTAAATTCAAAACAATAAATACAGTTTCTAGAATTATATTTGAATTTAATGTCAATTGTTGTCCCCAGTGCTTCAAAAATATTAGATCAATAGAGCACAAGTTTTATACATGTGACATAATTAACAACTTTATATGACATGCTCTTCTCAAAATCCATAAACATGAGAGTCTTTTACTTTGAAATATCAACGTTTGAGTAATATTGAAAGGGAATCCAACAGAAGTTCTTCTGTTATTATCATGACAACATGTTATACACAAATAAAACATATAGCCAAAATCCCTAAATGGAACTTGAGCTGAACTTTTGCCGATGTACAAGAAAAAAAGAAAAAAAAAGCAGTTTCGCTGGTACATTTATGAGCATTTGTGTGTATGTCTCTCCATGGTTGCAGGGTTGCGGCAGAGTGTAAAATGGTCTGCTGTGGTGAACCTTTCAAGAGGGCTTAAGCCAAAATGATTGATGATACATTTATTTGAGCCAGTTATGTTTCTAAGTTGGAGGTCTCAGAAATGAAAAAGGTCCCTGTCTTAAACATTTAACCATCAGATGGCAGCTTTTACAAGGATGAAGATCTGGACAATTGTGAAAATCAGAAAGAAAGGGAACCTTTTCAGTATATAAACATTATATAGGGAATATATAGGGTTAAACTTCCACAATTAATTCGTTTTTTCAAATGCCCAATCTTTAGTCTATTAGAACCTAAAAAATAATGTTCTCCATTCTCATGCTTTTTGTTTTCCATCCAACCTTTCTCTTTACACATTATCTTTCACCGCAGAGTCACATGAATGCTGGAGCCTAGGGCAGGGAAACACCCTGGACAGGTCGCCAGTCCATAAACACACACACACACACACACACACACACACACACACACACACACACACACACACACACACACACACACGCACACACACACACACACACACACTGCAAAAACTCAAAATCTTAACAAGAATATTTGTCTTATTTCTAGTTAAAATGTCAAATTTTTTGTAAAAAAAAAACTCATTACATTTAAGACAAGACTCAAAAACAACCATTTTCACCTGTTTCAAGTAGATTTTCACTTAAAATAAGTGGAAAAATCTGCCAGTGGGACAAGATTTTTTTGCTTGTAATAAGAAGATAAATCTTGTCCCACTGGCAGATTTTTCTACTTATTTCAAGTGAAAATGTACTTGAAACAGGTGAAAATGGTCAAATAACAAGTTATTTTTCTGGTGAGGACTGTTGTTTTAAGTGTAATGAGATTTTTTGACTAAAAATGAGACATTTTAACTAGAAATAAGACAAATATTCCTGGTAAGATTTTGAGTTTTTGCAGTGAGCGAGACTGCATTTGAAAAAGTTCCAATTTTCTTGACCACACAGATAAGCTACATAGCAGACTTGTGTGATGAGTATTTGCTGGACTTGTTGATTGATACTCTAGTTAAGTTCTGTGACTCGTAACCTTGCCATACCTTAGCTTTGACTGAATTGACGCCACTGTCCTACCCATAATATGGCCCAAACACAAAAAAACACTACTTCAATCAAAAAAGTTGTTTCAAACAAAAAACCTTCACTTCTATCAAAGAAAACATTTCCAATCAAAGAAAAACAGTGTTCAAATGCATTTTTTTGAGTCTCAAATATTCTTTTGCATTCAAATACTTTTTTTCTTTGATTTAAATAATGTTTATTGATTGAAGTGACATTTTTTTAATTGAAAATATATTTTTTGATTGAAGTAATCTTTTTTTTGATTGAATAATTAATAGACACAAATCTGCCTCCATACTGTCCCAGGCCATTAGATGTGGCGCACCGCCCCGTCCCGCCAGGGGGCGCTGTGGTGCAGCAGCAAGACCGAGTCTCCGTCACGTGACAGCTCAGCTGGCCTCCGCTACTTTCTGACTTCGACCTCGTTGATAATGTTCACATCTTGACTGTTATCGACAAAACTGCCACAACACCTCAATAGTCTGCTGTACCTTTATTTTTGAAGTTGTGCGTCATGGAGCCTACCGCACCTAAGAGGTTGGTGAACGTTTGACTGCCAGCTAAAGCGCTAATGTGGTTAGCATCGCTGAGCTAACGCAGTTAGCTCTGTCGACATCGATGAAAGTTTTATTTGGGATAAAAGCTCTTAATATCAGTCCTGAGCCCCAGAGGAGGTTATAAGTCCTCTGATGAGTGTGTGGCGGGTTTCTGTGTTTAGGGGGGGTCTTTATTCTTCTGGGGGAAACAAGCAGGATCTGACACAGAAAGTAATTAATATTAATTAATCAGTCGTTCAGCTTCAGACACGATCAATTAACTGATCTTAAAGTGAAGAGCTCACATTGATTTTTATGTTTTATTATTTTAACCTTAATTTAGAGAAATGTATCCAACCTGAAATGAATGAAGTATACAGAAGAGCACAACACTGACAGCTAATTAGACAACTTATACAAAATATTACAAATATAAATTGTTCTTAGTAAAGAGTCTGATTTAACATATATTCTCACATCCTTAAGAAATGTAAGAAAATATGGTGTTTTATGAATAAATGTACCTTTTATGGATATAAATATAGTTTAAGGAATGACCATATTTATAATTTAAAAAAAAAATCACATTCTTTTTACGGATTCTAAAAAACTAAATAAAACATTTTCCCTTCATAATGAAAAAAATCTCAAAATATGGTTATTGATAATAACCAGCTAAAATCAGCCCAACAAAGATGCATCACAGTTTCTGGATGGTCACCACAAAAACTACAATTACTATTTGTCTTTAAATTTTTATCATGTAATGTTTTCATTATATGTTGACCTGTATAAGTTAATAGTAAAATTTGGCACAAAAGTTTGAAATTTGTTTAGGATTGTTGAAGGTGTCCATTCATATTTAGTTGATAAGTTTTGTTGTTTTTTTAAATGTATTTTTCAAACCTATAAAAGAAAGCTGAATTATTCTTTCCAGCCATCTTTTCCTGGATCTAATAAAAGCACCTCAGCCTTGTGTCGATATAAGCTGTCCAGTTTGTTTAGAAGTTCGATTAAATTTAACTTCTGATTTCTTCTGGTAATAAGAGGCAATCTTGCTTATTACTACTTCTTCTTCTTCAACTTTCCTCACTTTAGAAATTGAAGTCCCATATTGTCTTAAGAATTTGGAAGTTTCAAATTTGAAAGTTCCCGAGTCTGGGTATTTTGAGAGCCAGAATGTAATTCTTGCTTGTAACGAGTCAAATAGTTTTTTTCAGTTTTGTTATCGTAACCATATATATTAACCGCGATAAAACTGTTGTTGTTGTTGTTGTATCTAGTTCCTGAGCAGATGTAGTGTACCAGGGTGTCGCACAATCAACAAATCTTATTATCCCTTGTTCAAGATTACACATGTGTTTTTAATTTTGCAGCAAGCTGAAAAAGCTGAGTGAGGACAGTTTGACCAAACAGCCTGAAGAGGTGTTTGATGTTCTCGAGAAACTTGGTGAAGGGTAAGAAGCCTTTTTCCTGCTTTGATTTAACCAACTGTCACAGCTAACCCTTTTATTATACCACTGTATTATACCACTTCTGTCGTCATAGACAAAGTATGGACTAAGATCTTCAGTAAACTGACTACAAACCAGCCTCTTTCCTTTGTTGGTGTCCGTTAACTGGAGCCTTTGTGTGTTTAGCTCCTATGGCAGTGTGTTTAAAGCCATTCATAAGGAGTCGGGTCAGGTGGTTGCCATAAAGCAGGTTCCTGTTGAGTCTGACCTGCAGGAAATTATCAAGGAGATTTCCATCATGCAGCAGTGCGACAGGTAAGAAAGTACAACGTTCTTTAAATCTTCATATCATACAGACAAAATTAAACAAAAATAATGTACCAGACTGTCTCATGAACTCTGTGATAGTTTAGTCAGGGGCTGATCTCTCACTTCTACTTTTACTAAATGAAACTTCTCTTTGCTCTTTTTCACATCATCTTCAAGCCCTTATGTAGTTAAATACTATGGCAGCTACTTCAAAAATACAGACCTATGGATCGTCATGGAGTACTGTGGAGCCGGCTCCGTCTCTGACATCATCAGACTGCGCAACAAGACGGTGTGTCTCTACACAAAGTTTGTGTGTGTGGCTCGCTCAGAAGGTTCTTTGTTATCAAATCTGTTGCATGTTGCCACTATTTTTAAGTGCGTAGACAAAGCAGGGCCTACCAAGACTGAACCATGTCATTTATTAAATCCTTATGCACTATTACCTGTTCTGAAACAGGGAAACAGGGAACAACCAAAGCATCCATGTAAACATTTCTACATCCGCCATTTCCTGTTTATTGATTTTCACACATAGCTGACAGAAGATGAGATCGCCACTATCCTCAAGTCAACACTAAAGGGTCTCGAATACCTTCACTTCATGAGGAAGATCCATCGTGACATCAAGGCGGGAAACATCCTTCTCAACACAGAGGGACACGCCAAACTGGCAGATTTTGGAGTTGCAGGACAACTAACGGTAAAATAGTAATAGATGTATGTGTAAATGAACCATTTTAGACTTGATTAGTATTGAAAAATGATGAAAGTAATTCAAAGCTGTCATCAAAGTTCTTGTTTTCCGTCTGAAATGAACTGTGATTCTAGCAGGTTTAGACAGTTTTTAAGTTGATTTGAAGTAATTTAAAGTCTTTTCTCATTGATAACAGCATGTTTTTTTCTCATTAAGGACACAATGGCAAAAAGAAACACTGTGATTGGTACTCCATTCTGGATGGCGCCAGAAGTGATCCAGGAGATCGGCTACAACTGTGTAGCTGACATCTGGTCGCTGGGCATCACGTCCATAGAGATGGCAGAGGGCAAGCCTCCGTACGCCGACATCCATCCTATGAGAGTGAGTTTTTGTGTGATTTCTAATGAAGTGGGTGCTTGACAGCACTTTGTCAGATGCAGCAGTCAAGATTGGATTCAAACAAATCTGATATTCTTTTGTTAATATTCCTTGTTCCCAACAACCTCACTGTGTTCCTGCAGGCTATTTTTATGATCCCCACCAACCCTCCTCCTACGTTCAGGAAGCCAGAGCTTTGGTCAGATGAATTCACAGACTTTGTCAAGAAGTGCTTGGTCAAGAACCCTGAGCAGAGAGCCACCGCCACACAGCTCCTCCAGGTTGGAGAAACCACAAAAATGATGCAATACTTCAACGTCTATGCGTGTCGGATACAGCCTGGATTGAAATCAATCTTTTTATTTTGTTGAAAATGAATGTTACACACTAAACTGCTTTTTATCATGTGAATATCCAGCATCCATTCATCAGCCAGGCCAAACCCGTCTCAATCCTGAGAGATCTGATAACCGAAGCCATGGAGATGAAAGCCAAGAGGCAGCAAGAGCAGCAGAGGGAGCTGGAGGAGGAAGACGACAACTCAGTACGTGTGCGGAAATATCAATATTAACACTTTAGTAGAGGAGTTCTGCAAACAGGGAGATGTAATGGTGTCTGGTGTCACCCAGGAGGAGGAGACGGAGGTGGACTCCCACACGATGGTGAAGTCGGGCTCAGACGGAGCCGGGACCATGCGGGCCACCAGCACGATGAGTGACGGAGCGCAGACCATGATCGAGCACGGCAGCACCATGCTGGAGTCAGACCTGGGCACTATGGTCATCAATAGTGACGATGAAGAAGAGGAGGAAGACCAGGGATCAATGAGAAGTGAGCACACATGATGTCAAATTAACTTTAAACCTTAATCTCTCAAGAAAAGGTAGAATTTATTTCAAAATAAGGACTTAAATATTTAGACTGAATTAATTACAGATAATGGCCCGGTTTCCCAGATCAGTTAAGTAGTTCTTAACAGTTAAGTAGTTCTTTCACAGGCTCCTTAAGATGGTTTGAAAGAAGTCTTTCGCTGTTAAGAACTACTTAACTGATCTGGGAAACCGGGCCAATATCAGCTCAGTGCCACCTCCTCTCTACTTGTAGCGGTCCATATACTGTGATTAGATATAATATAACTTCTGAGAGTTATATAAGCTCAGTAATATTCAGTCCTGCAGCTCCCTGGACAGTGATGTTATGTTAAGGTTAAAATGTTGATTCAATTCTAACAGAATAAATAATTACTCTGGAGAAAAGCAACGATGTAGTTGCATCTACACACTTGTGACTACTGATGCACTCACGACTGGACATTTCCTGCTTTAATGATGTATCTACATACATTATTAAAGTGACTTTTTCGTCATTTTTATTAATTTGCTGAAAAGGGACATGAAACGAGATCTTTGTAAATAGATATACATGCCTTTAAGACTGCGGCGCACTGCACGATTGCAGGTCCAATTCAGCTGTCTTGCTTTGTATACTGTGAGTGTTGCCACGACGACTGTCGCACTGGTCTTTTGACCAAAGATCGACTAACATGCCGAAACACACTCTACAGGACTGTCTCAGAAAATTAGAATATTGTGATTTTCTGTATTGCAATTACAAAAACAAAAATGTCATACATTCTGGATTCATTACAAATCAACTGAAATATTGCAAGCCTTTTATTATTTTAATATTGCTGATCATGGCTTACAGCTTAAGAAACCTCAAATATCCTATCTCAAAAAATTAGAATATTCTGGGAATCTTAATCTTAAACTGTAAACCAGGGGTTCTTAACCTTTCTGACCTTGGGGCCCAATTTTTTCAGTACAGAGTGGCCCGGGGCCCGTTAAATATTAAAACTGTATAGCAGCGAAGGTCCAGAACATCATAATAAATATATATATATATATATATATATATATTCAAGTAGCCTCATAGTTGTATCAACATCTGCATCTGACTGTTATATTAAAAAAGTACATATTTGCCCATTAACATGTGTAACTTCAATTACACATTTTTTTCTCTTAAAAATAAAATAAATAAATAAGATTTTATTTTATTTTTCAAATGCTATCTTATTTTATTTCTTTACCAGCAGTTTGAATTTCCCCTTTTCTTTGTTAATTGTCTCAACACATTTTTATAATAAATTAATATAAACACATCTTAACAATTTAAAAGTTTTGCAGTTTTTCTTTCTTCCCCTTAATCTTATGCCCCCACTTTCTGTCGTTCAGTGAGAGAACTGAGCTCTAATTTCTCCTGCCAGGACTTTAAATCTGGGCTGGATGGTGTCAGGTTCTCATACACATGTGGATGTGCTCATTGATGAACCTGGAACGATATTTAGTTTTAATTATGTTCATTGTGGAGAAAGCTGCTTCACAGCTGTATGCGGACCCAAACATGTTTAAGATGGTCAGCTTATTTTCTGTGACTTCAGTTCAGACTTGAGTGAATATGTTTGATGAAAAACTTTGTGTTTTGTTTCAGTGGCGTTTTACTTTCGCACGTTGAACGCCACGGTCTCTGAACGCATGAGACACTGGTTTTGTCCCAGTGGGAAGACTGAACAGGATGAATCTGTCCATTCTGGGTTGAACTTCCCTTTCCACCTGTTACGCTTCTCATCTCTGTAAGAGTCAAGCTAATTACTTACTAAGTAACTTACTAAGTTTTATTTACATTAATAAGTTGTCAGGACTGCGCGTGTCGGATTTCATCCGAGCCTGATCAGCTGAGACGGCCGGGCAGAACCCGCAGCTCTCTGGCCGCTGCAGCAGAGTCACTTTCCGATGCTTTTGCGAGCCCGAACAACAGTCCAGTCCAGACGACACATCTACATGTACAATCCTTCAGCAGTAACGACTGAGCCCACCGCCCGAGCGGCACCGACCTCCCCGGCCGCGCGGACGAGTCAGGATAAATGATCACGCCGCGCTCGCTCGCTCTGGGCGCAGACCCAAGTAATCGATCCCCGATCCTGGCGGATCTAAACCTACTCTGTGCAAAATGAAGGATTTTCTCTATAAATACACACCATTTCTCTTACTATTACACCTAGAGCTAGCTGAGGGTCTTCTTCTCCTCATTTGGTTGGGAGTTGCTATGCAGTCCCGCGGCCCCCGCGGCCCACACGTACAAAACTGAATTTTTTCGCGGCCCACTAGATGGCGCTCGCGGCCCAAGTGTGGGCCGCGGCCCTATGGTTAAGAATCACTGCTGTAAACCATAATCAGCAATATTAAAATAATAAAAGGCTTGCAATATTTCAGTTGATTTGTAATAAATCCAGAATGTATGACATTTTTGTTTTTTTTAATTGCATTACAGAAAATAAAGAACTTTATCACAATATTCTAATTTTCTGAGACAGTCCTGTACTTTTTAAATTACTTTTAAAAGCGTTTTCGGCACGTATAAAAGTGACTGCATCCTGCTGCATCAGGTCCTAGCCTTCGTCACCGCTCTTGACGTCTCACCCAAGATTAAGTAGATCAGAGCTGTCCGTTGAGAGATCTTATAAGACTGCAACAACCGTGCAGTCTGCAGAGGCCTTAACGTAAGGACTCACTCACACGGTAGGTATAGTTGCTATGGTGACATGGGTGATGATAAAAATCTCTTTATTTAATAAAGTGATAATTGAAACACTTCAGTTCATTAAATCCGAGCCTCTTCCTCCTCCACAGGGCATGCAACCCCCCAGCAGCCCATACGTCCCTCCTTCATGGATTATTTTGACAAGCAGGACTCCAACAAGGCAGCCCAGCAGCAGGAGAACTACAATCATAACCAGTCGCAGGAACAACCCGGCTACCACATCCAGTCCAAGAATGTCTTCCCTGACAACTGGAAGGTTCCTCAGGATGGAGACTTTGACTTTGTGAGTATATGGGGAGTGTTATTCATCATAAAAACCAGACCAAATTGAATAAAAATAGAAAAAAAGAAGCTTTATGCTGAATGTGACTCATTTCTTTCCAATTGTCTTTGTTTATATTTGTGCGCTGCCACCCAGCTGAAGAACCTGGACTTTGAGGAGCTGCAGTTGCGTCTGACTGCTTTAGACCCCATGATGGAGCGGGAGATCGAGGAGCTCCGGCAGCGCTACACCGCCAAGAGGCAGCCCATTCTGGATGCAATGGACGCTAAGAAGAGACGACAACAGAATTTCTGAGTGTTGCTCTCATTGCCTCCTTCCCAGATTTCGGTTCCCAAAGCCAGCACCAAACCTTGTGTCCCAGTGACGGGGAATAAAGACCACCCTTTTGTTTGTTTAGGATGACCTCCACTGTCCTGACAAACCTCTAACTGCTCTCTGGTTACGTAGGACCCTTCTGTCCTGGGAGACACCCAGCTAACTCCTGAAACTCACACTTGGCCTTTATGTATTTGGATGAAGGCTGCGCTTTAAGTTTTTCCTCCACAGTTCAAGTTGGCCTTGAGTGCCGTTCAGGACGTTGACCAAATAGAGAAGTAACCGCGGGCCTGGAGGCACCCGGACGTCCACAGAAACCCTTTCCTCTTTTTCTGTGACTTGCCTGTCACGTCGTGCAACGCAGCCTTGGAAAATCTGCATCATCACACGAGGATGCCGACCCGTCAGCAGAGAAGCATAAGCAGTGGAGTCAGTGAAGTGATCTTTTTCTTTTCCCTCAGACTTTTTACTTTCTATGTAAATATAATAGCCTACTTTGGAAATCCCTGCATCAAAAGCTGTGGAGGTTCATCCATGACCAAAGACAATCAGAATTATGTTGATGAAGTTGAGACTGCCTTAAAAATGTTTTGAAAACCTGTGTAATAAAACAACCAAGTCATCAGATGGTTAACTCAATTTCCCTCACTTGGAGACGAATTGGAAGAGAAATCTGGAAGCTGCAGATGTTTGCGGTGTGATCGGTGGAGAAGAGGTCATGCTTTCCTTCGTCTGTGGAACACAACAGTTCAAGATCTGTATTTATTTTCAGTTTTCTTGCAAGTATTATGTTTGGGCTTTGGCATAGAGCCTCTCCAGGGAAGGAAGCCACGTATCTTAGTGCCTCTTATAACTCACCAATCCCACATTATTCTCTTGACGTTCATGCATTTAAACTTTCAGCCTTTACTCAACCAGGGGATCCACCGTTTCAGATTTAATGAGAAGGAACGGCACAAACATTCAGTCCTGAAAAGAAATTACTTACTCTAACCTTTTACTGTTTAGAAATATTCTGAGGGTCTTAAAACTCTGTTTTCTCTGTTACACACTTACTCCTGACATGACATTATCCCTCACATAAATCATTAGAGGAAAGGAGTCTTCAATTGTTTTTATAGCAAATGTCCAAATGCATCATAATTAGATTAACTGCTCAAGTGGTGAGCCGCATTTAAGAGTCAATGAAATTAGGATTGTTGTATTTTTTTTCATTTCATAAGAGTACAGGTTCCTTTTCATCCAGTTTCCCTGCAGCCTTTTCATACGTGGAGCAATAATGCACAAGAGCACTCACTATTTGACGTCTAATGTGATTTTTATCAATGAAGGAATGAAGACACACTGCCCCTTGTGGGTGCTAAGACACAAGTTTATTTCTAGAACAAAAGTTTTTTTGTTTTAATTTTCTTATCAAAGTCCATATCCATGCTGGATTTTCTTTTTTTCTTTCTGTGTAAAGTAGAAATTGCACTGCAGAAATGCAGGTTGCTGCAATTTTATTTACAAAGTCTGTTATTGTTCCTCTTCAGGGAGCACTGACATGTTTATAAGTAAACTCTAAAAAGTCCTGCACTGAGGACACGTGGTTCTCACAGGACTAAATTCAAGAAAGCTTGTCAATATTAACTAACGAGCTTTTAAAATATTTGGCTTCTATAATAGTAATAGGCTCTAATGTTCTATCGGTGTGGAAAGTTTTATTTTTATAATGACCCTTTGAATGAATTCATCCTGTCTTAATATCCAGTACACGTGCAGCATGTCTGAGACTTGCTGTTATCTACGAATGTGATTTGACTTTTATTTTAATAAAACGGCCTGTTACATTGTCCTGCGATCTTATCTAATCAGTGGGGCCAAAACGAGCGGCCGCTGAGCCGAGTCCAGGTTCAGCCAGGACTGTGTGGGCTGGTGCGTCGTCACATTTGGTCGGTTGGTTTCACGTCTGGTTTTTTTTTTTTCTACTCGAACTGTAAATTTGACAGAAATCATGTACACCATCTCCTTGTTTCCTTCATGTGTTCATGGTTAACAGCTTACATGCAAATCGTCACCCTTTATTTATTATATTTGGGTTTTTTGTGACACTGGTTTAAACACGGACGTGGCTGTCTATACCTTCATTCCTTGGCCAAATGGATGCCTTCATTTCTCCATTTAGACCCTGCATGTTTGCTTTGTAGTGGAATGCGATTGTATGAACTGCACAGAAAAAGAGTACTGTTAATATGGAAGATGAGTCATTTTAAATTTACTTATAAGAGACTTTTGTACAATGAAAAGCTCAATTTGAAACATGCTATTGCTTAGTATTGGTTATAAAATGTACAGTTATCCAAAATCACTTTATCAATATGACTTTTTGTCCTCATTAACTTCATTGTTAAATCTGCTTTACACTGAAGGTGTAGAGCGAAATGTAAGCATTTAAGTTTGAACCACTTAATTTATTTTGTATGTAACACTTTACGAAGATTTGGAAATGTGTAAGAAATAATAAAAATACTTATAGTTAACCAGAACTGCTGTAAACTGGCTTTTTATCTTCAGAGGTGTCAAGTAACGAAGTACAAATACTTTGTTACCTTACTTAAGTAGAACTTTTGGTTATCTATACTTCACTGGAGTAATTATTTTTCAGACAACTTTTTACTTTTACTCCTTACATTTTCACGCAATTATCTGTACTTTTTACTCCTTACATTTTAAAAACAGCCTCGTTACTCTATTTCATTTCGGCCTTTAAAAAAAAACTATCCAGTTAAATTGCTCCATCCGGATAGAGTGAATTTGGTTGTGGTTGTTTCAGATGTTCTTGTCCAGTTTTGTTCTTACATCCGTTCCCTCAGATTCCTGCAACTAAACTTGGATGTACATTCCAATAAAGGTTAGGATAAATGATAACATGCCTCTGAAGTTTGACTTTTTGCACCATTACAATACTTATAGTCCAGTCATTATATGAAAAAACCTAGGACAAATTGCAACAGTAGCAAACTCAACTGATTTTGTATCCTCATTATGTCCTTAGTGAGGGAAAAAAAGTCCCAAGGAATCCCATCATGGGAAAGTTTTGAAAACGACCTATATATATTCATATCGAAAAATGCCTGTTATAACATAGTTGTGAATGGGGTTCAAAATTTTACTTTTAGATATCACTATAAAAACTCACAGGCTGATTACACACACAAAGACAAGGAAAAAAGTCAACCACAACTTCATTGAATTATTCTGTTTACTCATGTAAATCACACATTATCTTATTTGATATGCACCAATTAGCATACACGCCAGAACTAATCAAAACATTTGATAAAGACATTTTTTTCTTCTTGGAATATTAGTAGATAGGCTCTGTGGAGCTCAGTCCACGAGGATCGGGCTCAAGGGTTTATGTCCGTGGGGATAGGTCCATGGAGATGGGGGCTCTGGTGTCTTGGCAGGGCAGGAGATAAGGCTGAGGGATGAACAGGAGACGGTTAGTAAGGACAGAAAAAAAAATAAGGTAAAGTACAAAAATGGCTAGACTGGTCAAATAATTAAATCACTTACACAATACAACACTACACAATCTAATCTTCATCCTCATCACAGGCCATCTGTTTTGAGTTCATGCAGCTGGATCCTCTGCAGTGTCCACAGGCCGGACTGCACTCCATGGTGTTTCTTTTGCAACTGCATCTTAGGGTGCTGCAGTCAGACTGGCAGTTGCAGCTTATGACCCTCAAGAGCTTCTCAGGTGCAGGGGGTAGGGTGGTCTTGACTGGCACAAATCCCTCGCCAGACTTGAGCCAACCCCAGTCCGTCGGACTACGTTCGTCTGTAAGAAAAGATGCACTTTGTCATTCATCATGAGTATTTGGTACTGTCCGAGCAGGAATGAGACACAAGATTATTGTTATATTGACACACTTAAATGTAAGTATATACATGATCAGTGCAAGAACAGTCACTCACTCATCTTCTCCCGCTTTATCCGTTACCGGGTCGCGGGGGCAGCAGCCTCAGCAGGGATGCCCAGACTTCCCTCACCCCAGACACTTCCTCCAGCTCTTCCTCCAGCTCTTCCGGGGGGAGTCCGAGGCGTTCCCAGGCCAGCCGAGAGACATAGTCTCTCCAGCGTGTCCTGGGTCTTCCCCGGGGTCTCCTCCCGGTGGGACATGCCTGGAACACCTCCCTAGGGAGGCGTCCAGGAGGCATCCGGTACAGATGCCCAAGCCACCTCAGCTGACTCCTCTCAATGTGAAGGAGCAGCGGCTCGACTCCGAGCTCCTCCCGGGTGACCGAACTCCTCACCCTATCTCTAAGGGAGCGTCCAGCCACCCTGCGGAGGAAACTCATCTCTAAGGGAGGAAACTCATCTCTAAGGGAGCGTCCAGCCACCCTGCGGAGGAAACTCATCTCGGCCGCTTGTATCCGCGATCTTGTCCTTTCGGTCACTACCCAAAGTTCATGACCATAGGTGAGGGTAGGGGCGTAGATTGACCGGTAAATAGAGAGCTTCGCCTTTCGACTCAGCTCCCTCTTCACCACGACGGTCCGGTACATCGACCGCATAACTGCGGACGCTGCACCGATCCGTCTGTCAATCTCACGCTCCATTGTTCCCTCACTCGTGAACAAGATCCCGAGATACTTGAACTCCTCCACCTGAGGCAGGACTTCTCCACCCCCCAAGAACAGTAAAAATGCAAATGTACCGGAGGCTGATGCCTTCCATGTTAGGAACTGAGCCTGTTCTGGATGAGTAGATTATGGAAGTGGGAGAGATGAGGGTTCAGAAATCTAGAAAAGTGCACTTGAATTTTTGTTTCATGTGCTCTGTGTGAATGAAAAATAAATATTTAGCATAATACTCATAGAATGATTTAGTCTTGTTAATAGGCTACACAGCTGGTGTGCCCCCGCGGGCGGGGGCTCTGGGGTTCAAGCTAGGTTTTAAGCTAGCTATTTAATAGCTAATTACCAATGTAATGACAATTTAAAAACAACAATAAACTTAAACATTACAATAAAGCAACATTTAACAATTGTATTAGGCTACTAGCACGATTGATTTGTTTAATAAATTGATTGATATTAATTGATATTGTGAAAGCTTCCACTGACAATAGCAGACCATCAAGCACAATGCGACAATGCATTGTGAGCTTGTCGATCAGCTATTGTCAGTGGAAGCTTTCCCCACAATTACAGAAAACAGAAACAACACTAGCATTCAGCCCTGAGTCCGGTTACCCATATAGGGTTTAAGTGGTTAATGTAACATTTACTACAAGTCAAGAGAGTCAAGAGTCAAGAGTGATGCTGACACAGTTCAGTACACACAGTCATCAACATTATTTAAGCTATTCTGTACATTGCAATAACTATCACAGTAATGTTAGCTAGCATGGTTAATAGCTAACTGACTAAATCTTATATTAAACAATACTTTGAAATGTTCACATCTATAATGCTTATTATATGTTACTTGATGTATATATATATATTTTTTTTACCTGCAAGGGTCTCTGACTTTAGAGGAAATGGATAAATATTTCAAAGCTGTTGGGATGGTTTACATGTCAGCCATCTTGATCTTGTTATGTTGCAGTTGCAATGGCGAGAACGCTCAGTGTATCCTTCCAGTCACGGGCTTGCCTTGCTTCGGTCATGTCTCGGTTCTGCTCTCCAGTATTAAAGTTGACCCCTGTGAGTGCTTTCATTGCCTGGTTGACTTCTGCACAGGCAGGCATGGAAAGCAGCCACAGCCATAAAGCAATACAGTACTGTGTGAAACAAAGTATATAATTCCTGTGTATAGTAAATTTAAAATGAAAGGAAAATCTACATCTGATTATTATCTTTATTTTTGAGAGTTAATGTTACCTCACATCTATACCTCTGCAGCTTTTCCGATGGTGGTGAGAATGAATGTAATAATTAACATTCCTATCATTAGTTTATATTGATGACCATTTTTGGGTTCATAAAATTTCCAGTAAAGCTGCACAAATGAATAGCTTACATCTGGGCTCATTGGATGCACAAGAGTCTCAGCTGTCAAGAAATACCAATTTATGCAATGACATTCCTGACTCCCAGTGTGCAGAAATGGGCAAATACACAGTTTTTATAATAGGCGGAAATTACATATTTGTACAGCATGCAAAACACTACATGATTCTTGCACAAAACTACATGGGCTTAACATAAATTTGGTATGTCTGTATAGGGGAGGCTTGTAGGTACCCATGTAACCCATTTCCATTAACATGAGGTAGAAGGCCAAGGGACCATTTGAAAAATGGTGATGGCCATATTTCCCTCCCCAAAAAATCGTCTTAACTTTGAATAATTAGGTATGTAGCCCCCTTTCCAATGAGGTAACATGACATGGTTGGTCTCATTGGAAACCCGAGGTTGTCTAGAATCAAATGGTATCTTTACTTTTGAGCTACCTCAAAATTTGAACGGGTCGCAATCTCTGAAAGACAGTTTCGTCAGTGATCCTGCCAGCAATCAAGTAGGTGTCATAGGGGTAACAAAACATTGAAAAAAAACACATTTCCCATGATGGGATTCCTTGGGACTTTTTTTCTCTCACTAAAGACATATTGAGGATACAAAATCAGTTGAGTTTGCTATTGTTGCAATTTGTCCTAGGTTTAGCCTAATTCTGGCCTATAATGACTGGACTATTATAGGCAACTAGTCATCATATCTCCTGCTCTCTGAAACACATGTTAATGCTCAATAGTACACATATATGGTTCTTTAATATATTTGCATTATTATACTAAGATGCATTCATTTTCAATGGCTTTTTCCCCCTTACATTACTTTTACTTTTATACTTTAAGTAGTTTTGAAACCAGTACTTTTATACTTTTACTTGAGTAAAAAACTTGAGTTGATACTTCAACTTCTACAGGAGTATTTTTAAACTCTAGTATCTATACTTCTACCTGAGTAATGAATGTGAATACTTTTGACACCTCTGTTTATCTCTGATAAGAGATAAGTACCGTAACTCTCCTACAAGCCGAGACGTTCACGGTCGCTGACTCGTCTCCCACCACGAACGCGCACATTGCGCCTAAACAAGGGACATTACGGCAAACTTTACTACTACAAGCGGCCCTCTTTATTTTCTCTTAACTTCCTCAGTCGCAGATCTATTGTTTGGTGTGGTTAGAAACCTAAAGAAAAAAAGCTCCTAAAGCATGTCTGCGCTCAACAGGGAGATCATTCACACTACGTCCGGCCCGGCTGCCATCGGTCCGTACAGGTGAGACTAGTAACACTTTAAGCCTGAATTATGGTTCTGCGTTAAATCGACGCGTAGCCTACGGCGTAGGTTGCGCGTTGCCGCGCAACCTACGTTGCACGTTGCCGCGTACCCTACGCCGTAGGCTCTGCGTTGGTGTAACGCGGACCATAAATCAGGCTTTATTCTGCACTGATGTGTATGGAGCACCGCAGTCGCTGATCAGGGGCGGATCAATCAGGTCAATGAACTTGTCTCCTGGACAAGCCACATAAAAACAGCCAAAGGTGAACTTTAGCAGAGTAGAGGAACCGCTTCAGAGCATAAATCCTTCACCAACAGGTCTGACATGGCAACCATTCGTCGACAAATCGTTTACACACCAAAAGCGCCTGTAAGGCAAGGAATATACAGGTATGTATATTGTCCTGTTTAAAACATAATGATAAAGAAAATATTTAATTAAAAAAAAAGAAGTTATTTTTCTGTGAAAGTCATGAAGAAAAACCACTGCATTGAATGAAAACTACGCATTTGTACTTTAATTCAGTTTGTGAGGGGTGTTTCTAATCTGGCCAATCAGCTGTCAGTGTGGGGCTACTTTACATAGATTTACCTAGTTTTAATTAAAAAGGAGCTGTCCTGCTATTTTAGCTTATAAAAAAAGCATTTTTTACAGGGTTACATCTGTATGAATATGTAAAAGGTCTCATAGTGGAGCATTAATTATGTTGGAGGTGAAACAATTGGATTCCACGGTGAACTGCCTGCGTTTGCACCTTGTCCTGCTGTCCTTGCTCATGTTTCTACAACACCTTCCACCTGCTACAAATCTTGCTTTCTTCTGCTGCATTTTAAGTGTCTGTTTGCATTTCATCCCCAGCCAGGCGGTGGTGGTGGACAGGACCATGTACATCTCGGGTCAGCTGGGGCTGGACGTGGCCTCGGGTCAGCTGGTGGACGGAGGAGTTCAGGCTCAGGCCAGACAGGTGAGCTGCACAGGATCTGACCACCTTTCAAGTCAGCAAAGTCACTAACACATCCAGAAGATCCACAGTTGTCTGGCGTGTTGGATCCACCCGTATGTTCCTGCTTCGATTTCATGATTAAATATTTGCTATTACTGTCATTATTGAAGAAAAACAACAACAGATGTTCAAAACTTCATAATTGTTGTTTCTTGATGGAAATGCACATTTCATTTCATTTCACATTTACAGTTTTAATCAGTACTCGAGTTGTGGGGGGATGAGGGGGGACGGCATCCCCCCTGAAATAAAAATGGTCAAAATCATCCCCCCTGTAAAACTGCCGTCCCCCCTTTCCATCCCTTATGTCATTTCATCAATGAATGTGGTTTTTCTGCTATTTCAACATTTAGAGTCATCACCAGAAAAATAACACCAGAGAAATAACTTATTTGACAATTTTCACCTGTTTCAGGTACATTTTCACTTGAAATAAGTAGGAAAATCTGCCAGTGGGTCAAGATTTATCTTCTTATTACAAGCAAAAAAATCTTGTTGCACTGGCAGATTTTTCTACTTATTTCAAGTTAAATTCTACTTGAAACAGGTGAAAATAGTTTTTTTCCAGTTTTTTCCAAGAGTCTTGTTTTAAGTGTAATGAGATTTTTTTACTAAAATTAGACATTTGAACTAGAAATAAGACAAATATTCTTGTTAAGATTTTGAGTTTTTGCAGTGATCCATGTTACTTATCCTGTGAAGGACAGAGTCATATTGATAAGTTCAGAAAACTGTTTTTTATTGTTGTGTTTTGATGTATTTGATGTAAGCCCAGTGGATATTTCAAGCTTACAGAAGGCTGCATTTAACTGCTGCTATGTCATTCCTGCAGTATTTCTGCAGGTGTTTTGGTCAGTGCTATTATTTGTAATATATTATATTATTTGTAATCAGCACAAATTATCTGTCCCCATATGATAAAATCCACCATCCCCCCTGATTTCTTTTTTTACAACTCGAGTACTGGTTTTAATAAATACAAACAAGCAGCTGCCTTAGCTCTGGATAAACTATAAAGATAAATCACTCACCAATTAATTTCTTCTCTCTTTTTCTTCAGGCTCTAATCAATATGGGCGAGATCCTGAAAGCTGCTGGCTGTAACTATAGCAACGGTCAGTAGTCGCTGGGCTTCTGCTCGTATCTGACCTGTGTTTAATGTATTAATCCCAGTACTTGTGTCATTGTAGTGGTGAAGACCACCGTGCTGCTCAGCGACATAAACAACTTCAACAGCGTCAACGAGGTCTACAAAACATGTAAGCTGCTCCTCTCTTCTTTTGTTCATTTAGACGCCAAAGCCAACACCGACATGACCCCACAATGACCCGTGTTGGCTCTCGAAAGGTTTCTCCATAATACGTAATATTGTCCTCAAGCCGTCTAGCAAAACTGGATGAAATTATACAGTTGAGTTCATTAAAAGCTGTGCAAAACTGTGCATTCTGCTGCAGTAATTGCCAATTAAAGCACATATATATCTATATATCTACACGCACAGCCTGGGTCTGTTTTTAATGATGTTGGATTTAAGAACAGCACTACGGCGCCAGTGATTGAGGCAGCTCTGAACAAAGTTTGTCCCGGGGCTATAAAACGAAGCCTCCACCATGGACGGCTGGTTTCAGACGAGGATCCCCCCAGACAACACTTTCAAACAACCGTACTTTCACGCTCTTTTACCACTTTGGACTGTCATGAGCTGTCATGAGCTCTGACATTTAGCACGATGCCGAGGCCTGCAGAGATGTAGCTCTTTCATTATTTAGTGTCTCTGAGCGCTGTGCAGTGTGACAGCCTGCAGGGAGACTCTCTGGGGAAGATCGGCAGCTGTTTTCAATGTTTCCTACTTGAGAACAATCTTTCTATCGAGTGATGGACTCCACAATGTTTGGACATGGGCTTTTTCAGTGAAACCCTCCCAAACTAATGGACAGCAACCCCCAGAAATCATTGCAGAAGTCTTTAAGTATTGTTTTATGGTCCAAAGTGTCTGCTTCTGCAGCGCTTTCTATAGTTTCAATAGTTGGTTTACTTCTCCATTTTAGTCATTTTAGTCATTTATAATTTTTAGACCTGGTAAAGAGACGCAGTTGTACGTGAAATCAGCCACATGGGGGCAGCTTTTATCCAAGACATCAGCAGACTTACATTTGTCCTAAACAGATATTCACTAGAAAAATGAAAAAGAAACTACATTAATTTGTAAAACACATTCCCCCTACTTTGTCTGACTGATTACATTTATACATCTCATACATTGTAAGGGCTTAGAGTATCCAGAAAAGCGCAATATAGATCTAATCCATAATTATTATCTTTTAACTGAGCAACATTTAGTAGATTTTAATAAGAACTGAAGGCAGGCGGTTCTTCCAATGGCTCATATCCATTTGCCATCAGTCAGAAACTGACAGTCAGTCTGAGTGCAGCAGGGGAGCCCCAGGACAGCCAGGTGAAATGGAGGCTGCAGTGTCCGGTGGGCTGTAAGTGGACACCGCTGCGCAGGCACACGGAGGTAACTCAACCTTCCCAACCTGAGCTCCTGCCTCCTCCAGATGTGACTCAGTCCTACAAACCACAGCAGGAAACATTCCCCCACCGCGATGTGAGCAAAGGCAGAGGGTGTCCCAACTGCACGTCAGACACTTAAAGTAAAACAACGGTCTCATAAGAGATTTTTTTGTGATGGATCAATTTCAATTTCCCTAGAATCCCCCCACTTACACTAGCCACATGTAAAGCTCCCTTGAGATCCCTCACTGCTGGTTCAGTGGGTAAATAGACAGGTGACACGACCAGTACTCAAGTTGTACAAAAAAATCAGGGGGGATGGTGGATTTTATCATATGGGGACAGATAATTTGTGCTGATTACAAATAATATAATATATTACAAATAATAGCACTGACCAAAACACCTGCAGAAATACTGCAGGAATGACATAGCAGCAGCCTTCTGTAAGCTTTAAATATCCACTGGGCTTACATCAAATACATCAAAACACAACAATAAAAAACAGTTTTCTGAACTTATCAATATGACTCTGTCCTTCACAGGATACGTAAAATGGATCACTGCAAAAACTCAAAATCTTAACAAGAATATTCGTCTTATTTCTAGTTAAAATGTCTCATTTTAGTAAAAAAATCTCATTACACTTAAAACAAGACTCATCACTGGGGAAAAAACAACAATTTTCACCTGTTTCAAGTAGATTTTCACTTAAAATAAGTAGAAAAATCTGCCAGTGGAACAAGTTTTTATTGCTTGTAATAAGAAGATAAATCTTGTCCCATTGGCAGATTTTTCTATGTATTTCAAGTGAAAATGTACTTGAAACAGGTGAAAATTGTCAAATAAGTTATTTTTCTGGTGTTATTTTTCTGGTGATGACTCTAAATGTTGAAATAGCAGTAAAACCACATTCATTGATGAAATGACATAAGGGATGGAAAGGGGGGATGGCAGTTTTACAGGGGGGATGATTTTGACCGTTTTTATTTCAGGGGGGATGCCATCCCCCCTCACCCCCCCCACCCCCCCCAACTCCAGTACTGGACTAACGTCATAACAGGGTACATGATGGAAGTCCCAGCAGCCAGTTAGAAATCCTCTTGAACAAGAGATGTAACCTTGTCAACAAGCCAAAGCACTTTCATTTCAAGCACTCTCTTCGCTTCTTTTCCTTTCGGCTGATTCATCTGCCTCCACATCCTCTGTATCATCTTGTCTCACACCAACTAACTTCACCTGGGCCTCTCTCATTCCCACACACATCTATTCTGTCTCTCTGTGACTAACTTTCATCCTCTCCTTTCCAGGCCACACCTTCACCTCTCTAGATTTTCCTCCACCTGTTTTCTCTGCAGCCCACAGAAGCTCCCACCTCGCCTCGTCTCGTTTCTCAGCCAGTCCCACTTCCACCTTCTATCATTCGTTTGGTTTATTTCGAACATGTATAAAAAAACAAGAAAAAAGATAAGAAAAACAAATACAGGTGGGCATTCCACCACATAAAGGAATTTCAGTTACATGTTCGAAAAGGAGTGGGGGAAGTATAAACTTAAATCCCACCCCCTTTCCACAACTAAACATAAATTATATGTCTGTATTTACTTTTTATAATATATACTATTTGAATAAATATATATCATTTTTACAAAAATAACCTGTTTAATACCAGATGTAAACTCTATCATAAATATAATATAACTATGATATAAATATAATACATATATCTAAGTATATAAACATACAAAGACAACATGACGAAATAGCAGAACAGTTAACTTATTTTTATATTTTTTTATATTTATATATTAATATATTTTTATATTTTTTATATTTAATTTCTGTCTCCTTAGTTCTTTGTCTTATGAATTCTCTGTAAAGTGTGTTCTTCTTTTTGCAAGCATTCTGTAGTCCATTTGTGGACATGGATGATCTTTATACATTGTTTTCTTGTTGATTTTTCACAATTTTTCAGGACAATTGTTATTATATAAATCTTTAAATATTCTCAAGAATATATCATATGCACTATTGACGTTGTTAGTACTGTTTATAATGTTCCAGTTTTGCATCAATAAGTCACTTTTAAGTGCACTTAGCGACTTCTGATTTTACTCTTATGTACACAGTATTTTTTGTTTCGTCTGGTTGAGTTTGGTAGTTTCCATCATATAATGCAAAAACCCTGAACCCCTCTGTCACACCTACAGAACACCTCACCGCTCATGAACCCTTTCTTTGCAATGTACCCAAATGAAAATATTTTCTTTCCAGTTTTCAGCAGCAACTTTCCTGCCAGGGCCGCCTACCAGGTCGCCGCTCTGCCCCGAGTGAGTACAGACCCCACTCAGCATATGTACATGACTGTCTCAGAAAATTAGAATATTGTGATAAAGTTCTTTATTTTCTGTAATGCAATTAAAAAAACTAAAATGTCATACATTCTGGATTCATTACAAATCAACTGAAATATTGCAAGCCTTTTATTATTTTAATATTGCTGATTATGGTTTACAGTTTAAGATTAAAATTCCCAAAATATTCAAATTTTTTGAGATAGGATATTTGACTTTTATTAAGCTGTAAGCCATGATCAGCAATTTTAAAATAATAAAAGGCTTGCAATATTTCAGTTGATTTGTAATGAATCCAGAATGTATGACATTTTTGTTTTTGTAATTGCATTACAGAAAATAAAGAACTTTATCACAATATTCTAATTTTCTGAGACAGTCCTGTAGAGCAGCAGCAACACCTCATTCCACCTCAGCGCAAATCTGAACATTTCAGACGCTCCGTTGTACCCACTGCCATTAAGACCTTTTCATACATTATTTTACTCTAGTATTTATCACACACATGCTTTGCTTTTATTTGCCACCTTTTACGCTGCTGTTATGTTCATTTTTCCTCCAGGGATCAATAAAGGATTATCTCATTTTACTCTTTTTTACTCTGATGTGATGATCATTATTGGGCGATGTAGCATCCTTTTATGCGTCTTGCTCTTCTCTCCTCAGGGAGGGCTTGTGGAAATTGAAGCGGTTGCCGTTCTTGGTCCTCTGTCCGACTCCTGACTAGCCGACCACATCCCAAACAAGCTGTAGCCAAGCCGTCCCGGGCCCTTTAACGTCCTGTAGGGCCATCGTTGTGTTTATGAAACTCATCTGACTGCATTGGTTTACAAGACTGACAAAGTTTCTGGCTTCTCATCTTTTTCTCCTCAGTTTATACGTGAAAATGTAACGCGAGTAGGCAATGACACAAACGCAAAACTAATAAAAACCATTCACCCCACACTTTGTCACGTTGGTGTTTCTTCCAAAAGAAAAGGGCGTACGTTGGATGCGATTCCTTATGCTTCTTTTGCTTTTTTATTTATTTTTTGACAGTTACAGCTTGTTACAGATTTGAGGTTTTTCTTCCCACAGATAAATCATGACACATTAGATCATTATTAATCCAGCTGGCCTGGACTAACCACACCTTCACCTTCAAATGTGATTATGACCCAAAACATAAAGACTAAATTCATACGTCTAATAAACTTTGGCTTTGAATGAAATTTGGTTTTGTAGAAAAGATCAGAATTGATTCTTTCAGTCGCTTCAAGTTAGACCCAAGACATGTGTGGTGATATTACAAGTTTCTATACAGATAATAAATAGAGATGACGTCTGATAATCTAGGTTTCTCTGTAAAAATAATGTGCTCTGGAAATAAACACCACGGCTTCGTGCTCCATCTACCTGCAGCATCACCATCAAGAAAGGAAGAAGGCACAGTGGTGACTGAGAACCCTGGTTGAAAGTCTCGCCGCAGGGTCAGCATGTTGGCAACGACACACTCGCACACACACTCACACACTCACACACACACTCATGCACGCATACAGACGACGAGCAACTCTTTCACCAAACTCATCTGTGCAGTAAAGCATCAGTCTTCACTCGCCGGCAGCTGGGGAAACATAAACAGCGTTAGATGAATGCTGTTTCATGGATCACGTGATGTAAAATTGAAGCTCTGCTCACCTGGCGCCTCCTCTGCTTTTGTCTCAGAATCAGTCGCTGTGGCCTCTGGACAGACAGACAGACAGAGATTTTTAAGTGGGATTAGAAAAGACGATGTTGTTTAAAATAGCCCAAACTTTCACTTGTCATTACCACTCAAGGTGACCAAACTTGCTTATCATTTTTGAAAAGATCCATGTCTGTAGATGATATTTTGGTATGATAACCCTTCCTGAGTGGCAGATGTATCATAGTTATCAGCTCATGAAGTTACCACCCCCTTCAGAAAATTACATTTTAGATGCTGGTGCATATCCTGGTTTAGACCCATGTACAGGATATGTCAATGTTTCACAATATTGTCTTTGGTATCATTTTAAAGGTGACCTTTTAAGCATTCATCCAAGCTAAGATGTGAATCTTTCTGACCAACATAGAGGTCACTGCAGCTCTTCAAACTATAAAAAACACACACATTTTTACACAATTTTTGCCTAAAAGATATACTATCTTTTATCCCTGTGTCATTGGAACAACAGAGACACAAAATACAAAATCTGGAATACTCACAGGACCATAATGATTCAGGAAATGTATAATATACCCCATACTATATCAGTGTTACAGGTCATTGTGAGCCTTAAACTAGAAGAGCATCATTAGGCTCCTATTAAACTATAACAGCCACTAATGTCACAAACTGGTCTTTATTATGCAAATACAGGATGATACAGCTGCCACTCAGGAAGGGTTATCATACCAAAATATCATCTATTCTATAGACATGGATATTTTCAAAAATTACTGTATAAGCAAGTTTTATGACTTTGAGTGGTACTGATATCTGTTGCTTGTGACTGAGGGGTCGGGGCAACGACACCAATGGTGAAGCTTTGCTGCACGTCATTCTTTAATGTGCTCTCTTTCAGTTTTACACTTGTTCAGTCCGCCAGTCTTTTATTACGTTGGGGGTTGCTCTCTCAATGTGTGGGCGTGGCAGCTTTCCTCGTTCACTCGTCCTTCACTCCTTTATCTCGAGGTCTGCCATTTCAAGGTAAGGCCACGTTCCACAGCAGTTTTGTCTTGGTTTATGAATGTTTGAGAAATCTGGAGGTTTTATTGTGAGATCAACAAAATCAGGCTGTGTCCGAGAAAGCCGGCTACAGAAATATAAAAGCCGGGATCAGAGGTCACATGTCGCCAAGTTCCCTGATGTGACATTTTGTCAGAAGAGAGGCTCATGTGAAGGGAAAATGTTAGGGTTTATTCTTGGACATTATCCCATTAAAAAGTTTTACCGTTTGTCCTCCGAGACTATGATGGATAAACTAAACCCCCAACAACCTCAGTATCCATTAATACGATCACAGTGAATGTTAACTGAACTCATGAGTGAATATTCTCCATTATCAAACCGTACTTCCTGTATTATATTACTTATCTATCTGACACCAGCAGCTTATAATAAACTTGACAGTGGATTGGGACAAAAAGCATTGTATGCTCCGTTGCGGTTGCCATGGCAATGTGACGCCTTCAGTTCGACTGCGACTCCAGAGCTTCTTAGGAGGGTTATTATTATTCAACCTATTCTTTCAGCTGTACATTTATATCACAAGTTATGAATTCAACATCAATTACTGATTAAAAGTGTTGATTTGTGGTCAGAGTAAAATACCTGCAGAACAAACAGAATTACCTCTGAAAAGAATGAATCAACACTGTAATATTATATTAAGATTTGAATAAATTTGCTGTGAAACGCACAGACCGCAGTCGCATGATTGAATTTGTCCGTCATTCATGATCCAGTGTTTAGTTAACGTTTATCGAGCATTTTGAGTTTGGTTACAAAACGTGTGACATAAGAAATAAATTAAACAGTATTTAAAGGTTATTTCCACGTTATGATCTGGGAAGTTATCATGTAAAGAATCAAGGAGGCATTTAGGATTCAGGTTAGGAGTTCACCCCGGTTACCATGGTGATCTGTCCAGGTCAAGGTTATTATTTTTGGTCCTGAACACCTTATTTGGTGATTAGATGGTGTTGTGATGGCTTCCAGTACAATTTTGAGAAGCCTTGGTGTTATTTTGATCAGGATTTGTGGTTTAAACAACATATTAATCGGGTTTGTAAGACAGCGTTTTTCCATTTCCGTAATATCACAAAGATTAGGAACATCCTCTCTCAGAGTGATGCTAAAAACTAATTCAGGTGTTTGTTTCTTCTAGACTAGATTACTGCTATGTGTTATAAGCAGGATGTCCAAGTAATTCTCTGAATATCCTCCAGCTGATCCAAATGCAGCTAGTTAGCCATTGTGTCTGTGTCTCCTTTTTCTTTGTTCTTCATTCTCGGTCTGTTTTCTCTTTTCCTGCGCTGTCCAGCTGGTCTTTGGCAGAAGGGTCCCCCCTTATGATCCAGGTCCTGCTCAAGGTTTCTTCTCTCCTAAAGGGGAGTTTTTCTTGCCCCTGTTTGGCTTAAGGTTTTTCTCCCACAAGGGGAGTTTTTACCTGCCAGTGTTTATGTAATAATTGCTCGGAGATCATGTTCTGGGTTTCTGGAAAGATCCTAGAGACAACTTGTGTTGTAATAGATACTTTATAAATAAAATCTAATTGAACTGAATGAAAAGAGTGCCATCTTTGTGTCACTGGAACTCCTGACTTAAGACTCAGACCTCACTAACCCATAAATCTTTGTTCGTGGTGCTCCCCCTGACTTTTCAGTGTTGTGCATTAGTTCTGGAAGAACCAGCGTGACATTAACTATCTAACTTTTTTCTTTGATTGACAGTATCACTTTTTAGTATCTTAGTTTTGAATATTCTTCATGTAGTCAGGCCTTTGTGTTGAGCCTCCCAAGCTGGGTCATTACATAACACTGCTTCGCTTCCCGTTTCTCTTTACTGGCCTATATTAATTCTGCGGCACACACTTTGCATTTGATAGAGTGAAAAATGAAGAGCACCTTTTAGCTGCTTGTCATTTGCATCATGAATCATCGAGTTAACCGATAGCAGCAGATGCAATAATGCGCTGCATCGCGCTGCAGCCTGTGGAGCACATCCATGTATGGTTCTTTAATGATGCATCCTGACTCTCTTGGCCAAATAAATGACACATAACAGTTTCCAAATACATTTTTTTAAACTAGTACACCCAGGTCACTTTTCTATAAATCCTGAGCAGCCCCTGCTAGAGTATCCAAAGTGTTACTGAAGTTAATCTTTACATTTTTATGTCGTATACACCACTACGTGTAATGTACCTGAATCAAACCTGAGTGTAAAGATGCCGTTGGCAAATCCAGACGAGTGTCACGTTAACATAATTTGTACAGTAATGAAAATAGTTTATTAAGATATTGTAACCTGAACACAAGCTTGGTATGGAAACAGATTATTTAACACCAACTTAGAGGTGTGACTCAGGAACACATTCCAGAGGCCTGTCCGATGCGTTCGTTAAAAACTGTGTGTGTGTTGTTGGATACCGTCTGGTTACTGTAGTTGCACAGGGCAGTGGGAGGTCTGGGGAGATGCAGAAGGAACACTGTGGCACTCACTGCCCCAGCTACCGCTGCTCAGTGGGGGAGAGAAGATCTCCACATATTACTCCTCTCACTGGGACACAAGTGCAACTAACGTCATGAGAAAAATCTCCTAAATAGACGTCACCTTGAGGCACAAACAAGTCCTGTTCACTAGAGTTCACTAGGTGAAGTGTGTTTGTTGTCTGCAACGAGGTCGTCACTGGGCACTCTGTCGGTGGATTTGCATGCAGTGTGATTTGCGTTGAAAATCAAGCGCACACTAAAGTGAATATTTCAAATGCAAAGGTTGTGCTGACAGCTTCCTCATCTTGAAGAGTGTAAATGTTTGGATCCTATTTTTATTTATTTGGACCTTTTTTTAATTTAAAGTTAAGTGTGTTGTCACTGCAGTTCAGTCTAGGAGAAAACAAAAAGTGACATCTACTCCAACACACCTTGCTCTGGAGCTGCAGCATCTGAGGAGCTCGCTGCCGTTTCAGCGTTGCTCTCTGCTGCCGGTGCCTCTGTTGATGCTTCTGCTGGTGCATCTGTCTCTGCTGGTGCATCTGCCGGTGCATCTGCTGGTGCATCTGCCTCTGCTGGTGCATCTGTCTCTGCTGGTGCATCTGCCAGTGCAGCCGCCTCTGCTGGTGCATCTGCTGTTGCATCTGCTGATGCAGCTGTCTCTCCTGGTGCAGCTGCCTCTGCTTGCAAAGACTGAGCTTCCTCCCCTGCAGGTGCAGCTGCGTCTGCACATGCCGCTGCAGCAGCGCCACCGCCGTCAGCGGGGGTCTGGTCCGGGATCGTTTCACTGTCTTCAGCTATCTTTCCATCATCACCAGCCACTCCTGTTGGAAACAAAATGAGTGAACACAACAAGTTATTAAAAAGCAGTGCGGAAAATGTATAATAAGCATTTTTCTGGTCTACATAAACAGTTTTCCCTAACTGAACTAAAGTGCTTACTCATGTAAACTGATGCTGATCTTCAACCTAAGAAGGCAAAACATGAAATGTTATTGGAAAGCCAATATAAAAAATGAGAAAAGATGCATGTCCAATGATGACCATAAGCGGCAGGGCTTTGAGTCTCTGTGCTTATTTAGAGACTACACGTCTACAAACAAGAGCGTCAGTGATGTGTACTCGAGTGTCATTCATATTTTCTCTATAAAATGTGCAAAGGACGTGTGAACAAATGGAGAGCAGAAACACACAATCTCTTTCTTTGCCAAATATCTGTAAAACTTCTGTGTAGATTTGAGGAGACTGGCACCTTCGGACAGATTTAACCAAGAAGAGTTAATGGTTATGAGGACTGCTGTTAATACACATTAACAGTTCACAGCTCAGCGAGCAGGCTGCTGTGTTTCTGCTCATGTGCTATCACTTCCTCGTAGACTTTTTAGGTGAAGGATTTGCATTGCAGTTATTTGCATTGATTACAGCAGTCTTAACTCACAACCATGTACCTTCTATGTCCAGAGTCAGGCCAAACGCAGCTAATAAAAGTGAACATTAAAAGCTGAGGTGAGGTCATTGAGACCATCAATTAAGACTGGGCAGGACCATAAGCTGAAGGGCGTTCTGAAGTCAGAGTTGCTCGGGTTAATAATACTCCCTTTCTCCTCGGGCGACACAGTCATTCGTTGAAGTAAATAAGACGCATGCAAAAATAAGAAAATAACCCAGTACATTTCCATCTGACCTCTAAAGCAGTGATAACAGGAAGAAAGGAATGCTGTTCAGCGTCAGTCAGATGATAAAGTGAGGAGAAATAGTATTGTTTTTTTAGGTCGAGTTAAGGAGAACTTTCTAAACTCAGTGTCCTTCTACGCTCTACTGAGCACTCATTTTTTTGCAAGAGCATGTGTGGGATTTCATGGCGCTTCTCTCTGAGGAGGTCCCACTTAGAGAATCTTTCACCTTTTAATCGTTTGATCTGCATCACAGAACGCCCAAGAAGTGCAAAGTCACACTTACTGAACACAAAGCACAACAGATTTGTTTTAAATGGGAAAACAAACCTTGTAACGCTGCAGAACCATAATTAGGACCCACTATTGCTTCCCAATGAAACGTGTTGCCAGTTGGCACCTCACTTGGTCCATCTCTGACCCCACTACAACAAAGAAGAGTCCAAAGCAGCTTCTCCGTTTCAATCTGAAACCATAGACTGTCACCAAATCTGCTTCCAGGTCTCTCAGGTGGAGGACAGAGCCAGAAGCCACTGTTAAACAATGACAATAAACTTTCTAATCCTGTCACTGTCGAGATGCGAGGAGTCGTTAAAACTTGGATACAGAAGGACACGACGAGTAACAATTTACATGAGATAGTGCCATCCTTATCAGAGATATGTCCACCCTGGGTATTAGACAGATTATGCAACTCTACCTGGCACTGCAGTGAACTTCTAACATGGCTCAATTTACATTTATAGGATTTCTGGAATTTTAAAAAACTATTAGAAGTTCTTCAAGATTCAGGGCTTCATTATCCCCAAAGGACAATTTACTCCACAGCCAGTGCAAGTATACACCACTAAACATGCAAACAATCCTCTTGTTTTTTGGAATAATTGTAATGTTGTTTAGTAGTATATTCATATGAAAAAAGTTGTGTATTCATGTATAACTTAAGTGAGTTTTGAATTCTTTTGAATTAAGAGTTAGACATAATTCAAAAGAAGTAATAAGTTGCTTTATCAATGTAATTGTAATACTCTTTCTAAGCCAGTAAATGACAGTTATTCCCTCACCTGTGGTGGCTCCGTTGCACTCCTCGGGTTTTGCACTAGGTCTAGTCGTATCTACGGCTGAAGTCTGAGAGCTGGTGGAGCATCCCATCCTGTCCTGTCCCGTCCCGTCCTGTGCATGTGGAGGAATCCAGCAGTTCTGGGGAAAAGGTGCGCTCCGCCTGTGGCCGCACTGATGACGTCGGGCAGATACAGTCTCTGCAAATGGAGACACGCGGAACCCGGACTGACAGACAAATGACAGGCTGCTCTGTAAAGTGTTCTGCTGCAGGGGGAAGTCCCTGCGCATACTTCCTCCGATAGGTTCAGGTTGTTTGTGTTGTGCACGCACGTTTCTAAGGTGTTGAACTCGCAGGTGAAACTGGGTTTTTTGTTGTTGTTGTGGGCTGTAACTTAAGTCTGATTTATGGTTCCGCGTTAAATCGACGGCGTAGGGTACGCGGCGACGCGTACGTTACGGTGAGCGTCGCCACGTACACTTCGCCGGAGGCTCTGCGTTGGTGTAACGCAGAACCATAAACCAGCCTTTAGGCTGTCTCCAGGAGGCTGGCACAGGGACAAAAATACATTATTCAGTCAGTGTGTCGCCTCTCTAGGCGGTAAAAGTGAGCCGGGGCCAAGTGTTTTCCGATCAAATATACATACATTAGTGAATGTTTTAATAATATACATCTTATAATAGTAATATAAGTGAGTGTTTTAAATTATTCCTAATTTAAACTCTAGAAACGTGTATGCAAATAACATTTCATCAACCTGTGGCAGAATGAAATAAACGTTTGTTTTTTTAAGCCTTAATCAGAGGTGGAAAAAGTACAAAAATATTGTACTTAAGTAAAAGTAAAAATTTTCTGCTTGAAAATTACTTAAGTAAAAGTAAAAAGTACCCATTAAGAACATTACTTAAGTAAAAGTATAAAAGTACATCAAATTAAATATAATAAAGTACCAAAAGTACATGGTGTAAAATGTACTTAAGTACAAAAGTACAAAGTACAAAATTCAAAGTACAAAATTATTTTCAAAAGGATTGCATGGATTTTTGCAGGATTTTTTCCTTGAAAATGTAACGAAGTAAAAGTAAAAGTACAAAAAAATGAAAGTATCAATAAAAGTACAAATTCTCAAAAATCTTACTTAAGTACAATAACGAAGTACTTGTACTTCGTTACTTTACACCACTGGCCTTAATTTTAACGTTTTTGTCATTAAATGTATTTCCCTTACCAAAAAAAAAGGAGTCTTCATCTGGATATAATGAAGCAAACTGTTTCAGCTGAGAAGTTATTTCCCTCTAATTGATGCAGCGAGTCTCTGGACACGTCACGTGATCTCGGAAAAGATGTTTCTCTGTTTCAGAAGCAAACAGATCAACTGGGGCTGAAAGTGAAAATATCTTAGTTTGAAGAATGTTCAGTGTATTATTATAATGCTTTGGTATTAAAAAGTTGTTAGGAAAGTAGTGACCAAATAACATCAAGGAAGAAATATGTTTAGAAAAAAATATCACCAAACTAGACAGGCACAGACTGCAAGGGAGGATAATTGGGACTAACCTCCCACATGGATGTATTATATAACTGGATACCGGATCGAAAATGGCCGCCCATTCATTTCAATGGAGTTTGCTCACCCAGCGCATCCGCCGAAAAAATTTCTGACTTCCTGGTTTACTTCCTGGTACACGGGCCCATAGAGCATGCGCAGTTGAGTCACCTCCCATGATGCTCTGGGGCCTCCCATCATGCCCCGGGGCAATGTGAACGAGCGCTGCGCGCTCTGGACAAGCGCTGCGCGCTCATGAGTCCTTCAGACCGGTAATGATAGATGTACACAATGAAATTAGGGATTTATAGGGCAAATCAACCGACGCTGTTCTCAAAGTCATGGTTATAGACTATACATGGTTCATTTGTGTGTTTTTTTTAATTAAAGATAAAACGAGTCATTTTTATTTAAGATGAGACACCCCAGGTTAATAGGCTAAAATAGGGTAAAAATGTAAATAGCAGGTATCACCATGAAACTTCCCAAGTTTATTACTTACATTAAGACAAATATTTTTTGTATTACAAGTTTTGTCAAGTATTATGTTTAAATATGTCAAATATTATGTTTAAATGTGGTTAATTTACTGCGTTACACAGAGGCTACGCCGTAGGCTCCGCGGCTCCGCGCACCCTACGCCGTAGGAGCCGCGGACTGCCCACTGCCCACTGCCCTGCGGGCACTGCCCGGCTTCGCAGTGCCCGCGGAGCTGCGGAGGTGCAGCTTCCCCGGGAGCACTGTCATAAAATAAGCTGAAGATTAAGGGTTAAGATGATGTTAAACACATGACATCTAAAACTCCACGGCACCGTCGCAACAACTACGACACATCTCTCTCCCTGCACGTTTGCTCAAACCTGATGGAGGTCAGTTTTATTGTGAGGTGGGGATCTCACGCCACAAGCTCATTTTGTTAATATTGACCCTCATTTAGTCCCGTGCAGGGCGCTGCCTCCAAATGAAAGAGCAACAGAAGAATACATATTTGAAGTGCGTTAGGTGTGTGTGTGCAGGAGGATCTCAGTGGAAACACCCACACCTGCGCCTCCGCGGAGCCGCAGATGATCTACAGGATCATTAGAATGCTTATGAATGTGGTCGAAAACGCAGATCTTCGGTTATGTGTGGATGCAAATGTTTTTATAAACGGAGGGGGGGAAATATTCGTTTTTAAAAATACCCGGCTACGTGTGGACAGGGTCTTAGACTTGTGTTATTCCTGCCTGATATCTTATTTTCACAAACCATACACCGTTGGCTACAACGGAAATGTTTAAGTACAAGAATGACAAACCATTATTATTCTTGCTATTAAACATTTCTGTTTGGTGCAAATTGGCAATGCAATGTGTTTCTGAGTGATTATTCCGCCGAACGGCTTAGTTTCAGCCATCCTCGTTCCCGAGACACACACGACCGCGCTTTGCGAGTGCACGGCACAGCCGTGACGTCACGCCCAGAAAGAGACTTTTCTTTGACTTTTCTGGCCGTTATAAAACATTTTTGACGGATATAAAGTCCATGACTTAAAAATATAGAATACAAAGATTAGTAATTGGTGGTGATTACAGCTGGAGGTGTCCTGTGAACAGTTTTAGAGGCTTCTCTTTTACTATTGCGGTCTATGGGAAAAAAGCTTTCTGGGCCCCATGGGATTTTTTGTTGCAGTACCGCGGCTGGCCACTGGAAAAAATCGGCGTGCCTGCTGAGCGCGAGACTGGGGGCCTGACCTCCCATCTGTCCAGGACCTGTACCTGTCGAGGACCAGGACCAGGACCAGGACCAGGACCAGGACCAGGACCAGGACCAGACCCCTCACACCCAGGACACAGTCTGGTTGAACTCCTGCCCTCTGGACGGCGCTACAGAGCACTACTACTGCATTATAGTAATCAACCACTGTGCAATAATAATAATAACCACAATCATATGCTGTAACAATGCACCTTTCAATAACCATGTCTACCTCATGCTGCTGCACCTTTCACTTTAAAAAGAATTGTATATATGTTATTAGGAGCCATTTGTCTATTTACTGTTTGCAACTATTTAAATCTGGGTACAGTGAGCGAAACAACCAGAGTCAAATTCCCTGTCTGGCATGTTCATACTTGGCCAATAAAGCTGATTCTTCTATTCTATTCTATGAAGTTTCACATTGATAAGTTGTTTAGGGAACATGTTTTAGCGTCTGTCTGACTCATCACACCACCAGAATCAGAATCCTGTTCAGAATTATGTTTACTTGGCCAAGTCAGGTCAAAAAAGACGGGGAATTAGACTCGGTTATTTTCGCTCACTGTACAGTAAATAGGCAAATGACAGCTCTTATTATCATATATACAATTAAAAAAAAGTGAAAGGTGCAGCAGTATGAGGTAGACATGGTTATTGAAAGGTGCATTGTTACAGCATATGATTGTGGTTATTATTATTATTATTATTATTGCACAGTGATTGATTTCTCTGAGACTGAGAGAGTGATGAGAGTTCATACAGTAAATAATAATAATAGCTTAAAATGATTGAAAAGTGAGCGAGTTTGATTAGGCGTGGGTTTTGTACAAGAGCAAATAAAATAAAATAAAATCAGTTTAGCAGCAGTTTGCGCATGCTACATTCCAAAATTAGAAATTGCTAACATTATTATTTATATAGATACAATTGACAAATCAGTGTCCTTCTTGGTTAATGTCATTCTCTTACTGGCTAAATATCACATACAGTAATGGAGAAAAATTAAGCCCTCTTTCCAATCTTTTATAAATGATTTTTGTTTCTATAATATAAATATTAAGTCAAATAACTGCGCAAAAAAAATATTAACCGATATATCAAAGTATCTTTTATTTTAAGTCTCTTTCTGAAATGTCGATGCTTTTAAATGCCGTACTATTCCTTTGTTGTTTACATGTCTCTTGTTCATGATACCTCCCCAATGTTCTATTTTCTTATATTATATTTCCTCTACTAGCAGTTTGTATAAATTGTGTTTTTCTTGTTTAAAAATTGTGTTCAATTAAAAAAAAAAAGCAGTTTGCGCATGCGCGCCGAACTATAGCAGCGCAATGCACCATGGGACTTCCTTTCTCTCCGAGGCCATATTTGTGTTGACTGAACGTAAGACGAGCTCCGGCCTTTTTCCAAATAAAATCCTTGTTTTCTGTACATTTCACCTCGGCTCTGAACTCACAGGTCGCCCCCCTCTCTTTCTGCAGGTCGGCCGGTTCGGATTAAACCGCAAACATGGTGGCCGCTAAGAAAACGGTGAGTGTTGAAGCCCCGGGCGGACACGTGTTGCCCCGCTAGCAGCGAGGCCTGCTGGCAGCGGGGCCGAGCGGGGATTAAAGTCCTTTTATTTCTCCCTGGAACACACGGATCTGTCTTTAATTATGTCCCACGGACGATATCTTTCTAAAAACCGTTGTGTTTTGTGTGTCACTGTTGTAGACAAACGTTTAAACCGGCTGGGGAGCTAATGCTAGATGGCTAAACCTCAGCGGAGAAAATGCGAAGGATTGTGTTCACATTTTCGCTCAAATGCTGGTTCAAACACCAGAGAAGCCCGTTTTCTAGGTGGGAAATGTCACGTCTGGTTCTGTTTTTTTTTATTTTTCCAGAAAAAGTCCATGGAGTCCATCAACTCCCGGCTGCAGCTGGTGATGAAGAGTGGGAAGTACGTGCTGGGATACAAGCAGTCCCAGAAGATGATCCGCCAGGGCAAAGCCAAGCTGGTGATCCTGGCCAACAACTGCCCCGCTCTCAGGTACCAGCACAGTAATCACGACCACGGGGCCTTATTCATAGTTGGATACTGCCAACGTAGAACAGAAAAGTAATGGTGCTGCAGGGATGACAGGGCAGCTATGGGTTTTAAGGCGTTTGCACACGCCACTATTTATGCTGCCTTCACACTACGACTCCAGTTTGACTAATCCTGAGTAAAACATGAAGGATGGTACTATGGTAGGGACAGACTACACAACGAAGCCCTCTTGAGTCTCTGGAGACGACCTGATGCAGAACGATGTAGGATTGCAATCAAGAAACAAAAAAACGAATTTATGTCCCCAAAATACTTTACAAACAAGCAGTGATGGTAGTAGTATAGTTTTGCACAGGCAGGTTTCTTACGTTTTGAAAAAACCTGGAAAAGTCATGGAATTTGAAAATGTAATTTTCTTTTTTTCCAACTTTTTTTTATTGGGTTTTGCAGATGTATACAATTATATCAAAACATTTAGAGAGTTAAGCACACATTTCTTTTTAGGAAAAAACTAAAGAAAAATACAGTGGTCACTTACGTATTGCAGCATACCCGAACAACCTATATAAAACTAGAACAACCACAATAAAACATAAAGAAAAACTAAGAAAATGTCATTTTCAAGGCCTGGACAGGTTTTGGAAACATAAGTTCACCCCAAAAGTTCTGGAAAAGTCATGGAATTTATTTTTCTCACTTAATGATAACATTTAGTAATAACAGCCTATAAGGTAGATTTAAAATTGATCAATAAATATTTTGTATAGAAAAATCTCACGCGTTCTCACACGTGACGTCCTAGCATCTTGCGCATCATGCAGATCGGTTATTATTACAGTTATTACAGTTATATTAGATTGCTATACAACATATACTACAACATAGTGCTGGTACATCAGTGTTAGTTTAAACAAATGTTTTGTATAAAACCATAATTGTCACTAGATCTCCACTGTAGGGACTTTTTACATAGTTTTATATATTTCATTGATACATTGATGTTTTAGAAGGTCATGTATAGTTGTAGAAAGTTGCTGCCAAGTCATGGGGAAGTCATGGAAATGTATTGGTTAAAATGAGTATGAACCCTGAAAAAATATATTTGTAGTATTTTGTCTGTTGCCACAAATTAGATTTTTACATTTTTTCTCTTTACATTTTGCTCCCATGTTTTTCCTTTAAGGAATTGCACCAAGTCGCCATAATACATCATTTCAAGTAACGTTAAAAAGCAATATTTATTATCTAATCAGTAGACAGTCGTAGGATGAGTGGGACTGTATCCAGCAATCTTTGGTTGCAAGACCAGTATGCTCACATTGTACAGCATATTTTGACATAAGTTGAAAGATGTTGCCATCATCGTTTACATGATTCTTGAGTCTGCGGCCCCCTGAAATCATGCACAAGCCTTTATGTGGTCTTATTCATGAAAAACCTAAGATCATTTGATACAGCTATAGCCCTATTTATGTTGGTGGATACACCATATTTAACATCCAGATCTAGAGTTTGGCCTGTGACAAAAGGTGGCATGTCAAGCTGCCCCGCCAATAACTCACCTATGAGGTTACAATTAATCCTGGTAAAGACTAATGTAAACAGAAGTGGGGTGGTAAGTGGGTGGGATTAAATGAAGAGATAGGGGTGTCTGCATCATCGTCAAAGTTACATCATATTGCCATCAAATGGCAAGCTGACATACATAAATCTGCTGACTGAAAATGCCGTCATTACAATATTGTGCTCCAAATTGACGGCGTTTTATACAGTGTCTTGATGCAGGTTTCTTTAATGACCTTGATCTGTTGATCTGTCAGCTTGATTTGCCATGTGTAATCATGTGGTTCAGCCACGACCAAAACACTTAAATGGACTTGTCGCATAACTTTAGTAAAGGAGAACAGCTAATCGCCTCTGATACCCCTTTTACACCAAGCTGGTTCCAGGGCTGGTGCTAGTGCTGGAGCTAGAGCTGGTTCGTGGTTGGTTCTTAAGTAAGAACCGTTTGCTTCTACACAGCTGGTGTTGGCCAGGAGCTGGCCAGAGAGCCACGTCATCACGTCACCACTCCCCCTCGTTTTCATCCCCACCCTGATCAGGAAGCTGAGAGCCAAAAGCTGTTTTAATTTCAGCTGTAGCGCTGTTAATATGGCACTTTATTAAGTTTTAATATTTTTTTCAGGTAAAGTAACCTTTAAGATCCCCAACCTGGGCTCAGTTTATCCAAATAACGCCTGTTAAGAAATTTGACCCGATGTTTTCGGAGATGATGAATTTCTGGCTGACTGCCGGCTCCGGAGCTGATTTATGGTTCCGCGTTAAATCGACGCAGAGCCTACGGCGTAGGGTACGGCGCCCGTCGCCGCGTAATCTACGCCGTAGGCTCTGCGTCGTTCGTCACACCACATGAGGAAGCTGAGAGCCAAAAGCTGTTTTTAATTTCAGCTGTAGCGCTGTTAATATGGCACTTTATTAAGTTTTAATATTTTTTCAGGTAAAGTAACCTTTAAGATCCCCAACCTGGGCTCAGTTTATCCAAATAACGCCTGTTAAGAAATTTGACTCGAACGCCGGCAGCTCCTCTCCTTTCCTCTCCTCCTCCGTAACATACGCCGTAGGCTCTGCGTTGGTGTAACGTGGAACCAGAACTGCGGGCTGGGAGGCGTCCCCGCGGGCCAGGAATTTTTATTAAATAAATGGATCGAGCTGCGCTGCCTCGGCGGGCTCCGCAGCCTCGCGTCCAAGCGTCCCAGGGCTGGAACGCTCCCCCGTGGGCTCGGACGCGAGGCTGCGCCGCTGCATCGACGTTACTGTTGATGGATTGTACCGTAGACTACTGCTGCTTCTGTTTTACATCCATTATTAAATAAATAGATGTAATAATAAAAGAGTCTGCTAACTTAACACCCGTCTTCAACGCTACGTTGTTTAAAAACGGCGCGCTTCCGTGTTTATTCTGCCTCGGTAGTTCAGTAGCCCCGCCCCCAGCCCCCGACGTAACTGGTTCTTTGAGCTGGCCCAGCAGCTCAAAGGGGCTGGCGTAGCTCCCGTTTTGAGAGCCAGGAGCCGGCGCTTAGGCTGTGTAAAACCAAAGAACTGGTGCTAAGTCTGGCTCTAGCCCAGAACCAGCCCTGGAACCAGCTTGGTGTAAAAGGGGTATGAGAGGCTTTTGAAATATGCTGGGGCAGATCTGGAAACCACTGTCCTTTATTGCAGTGGCCATGACTCAAAACGTGCACTGCTGCAGCGCTGCATTTCTGTCCCCAGTGGGAGCCACGGGGAGCTTTTACTAAAACTGTTGCATTAAAGCAGTGATAAGAACCCAGGTCCTCAGGGCCCACGGCCCTACATGTTTACATGTTTTTTCTGCTCCATCACACCTGATTCAAATGATTTGATCGCCATCAGCTTGTGTTTAAAGTCTCCATAAGTTTGCTCACTAACCCACTAATCTGATCCAGGTGTGTGTGTTTAGAGCGGGGAGGGACACATCAAAAACATGTAGGGACAGTGGGCCCTGAGGACCTGGGTTTGAGAATATTGATGTAAAGTTAGTAGGAAGAAGTTGAGTTGTGTATATTTGTTTAACTGATTTGTATGACTTTAAATGAGAAAACATCCACATACGGAGGATTATCTATCTATTATAGCATTATGATCAAATACGAGTCATGAACAAACCGTCATATTTGAGTTCTGCAAATGCAGTATTTGAGCAACGTAATAGAGTACCAGTTAAAGATATTGTAGTCTGCGTATAGTTAGAATTATGGAGATGTGTTCATCAGGCTACAGGGAAGGCAGTGGTTTAAACTAAAGGGCAAGGTCATTGGCTCTGCGTCCGTCTGCCTTTAGCCCTTTTCATGCAGAGGACGTTCCACATCGTTGCAAAAAAGCCCTCATGAATCTGGTAGTTTGTCTGGTATTTCACACAGACCCAAGAGGCCATGCAGTGCTGCATTAGTGTGTGATAACATCAGCTTGCACTGGTGTGTAAATGCAGCCCATCACAGGACGGGCGCACAAAAACCCCCCAGAACTGGAATTTACCTCATTCGCTTGTTGTCGCTCTTTGCATTTTGAGCTGTTAACTAACACAACTAAAATCAATGTCTAAAATCTCAATAAAACCTTAAATTCCACATAATTAAGTTTGTGATCATTGTCAAAAATCTGTTTGGGTATGGATGTCTGTGCTTGAAGGGTTCGACACATTTAAGCACCAATTTTAATTGAATTTTTGACTCATATTTGCTACATTTTCATTAGAAAAAAACCAGCAGAACTGAATCAGCATGTGTTTTTGTCTCTTCTCTGTTCAGGAAATCTGAGATTGAGTACTACGCTATGCTGGCCAAGACTGGTGTCCATCACTACAGTGGAAACAACATTGAGCTTGGCACGGCCTGTGGAAAGTACTACAGGGTGTGCACGCTGGCAATCATCGACCCCGGTGGGTACCACGTCTGATTTCTGTACACTACATTGAACGTTGAATGCACCATGAATGTCCCTTTTCCCCGTTTAGACCAAAGTCAGACTTCTCAATAGTCAGGAATAAAATATTCTATGAATTAATACAAGCTTGTCTGCTTAATTAGAGGGAACTTGATCCATGCAGCCTGGTTTTACATGACTGGGAGGGATGCGTTCACTGTTTAAGAGCTTCTTTTTTTTTTGTTTGGTTCTGTTGGACCTGCTCACCCGAGTGGTCCATGTCAGGACCAGTTTGTTAGATTTGAGCCAGTCTGAGCTCTTTTAGACTGCCCGAGCCTTCTGGCCGGTTTCACGCTTCCCTGGTAACCCGTGTCCTCCTCCTGTCAGCTCTGTTCATTTGTTGGAGGTAGAACTGTAATTCTCTTACAGATGTTACGTCTGCATGTCCTTGTGCTGTATGAGGAGACGGTTATTTAATTCCACTGACTTTGCCCATCTTTCTCTCTCCAGGCGATTCTGACATCATCAGGAGCATGCCAGATCAGCAGCAGCAGGCTCAGTAGAGCGCTCTCTCACGCGTTGTTATAAATAAAAGGAAAAAAAATTGGAGCACTGCTGTGTCATGTGATTTATCTTTCATATGCATGTGTATAATTTCTGGCTATGTTGAACATACCAGACATTTTATGAATTTTTGTTCCTCATGAGAATATATATTCTTTTTTTCCATATCTGTATATTTTAAACTGTCAGCTGAAATCTTAAATACGTCATGTACACCACATTTTAAATATCAGCTCCCTGTTCCAAGGTTTACGTAACAAATCTGGACAACTGGATTATCACTGTACGACGATCAGCTGACCAGCTTTGATGCAAAATTACGCAACTGCTTCGGTTTGAGAAGCATTTTTATTTATTCCCCAACACTTGCGTAAACCACGGGGATGACCGTGTGCTACTGCGTCTTTGTAATCAAGTAAGGACGCTGTCTAGAGGCATTAAAGGCTTTACGGGATGATGACCCGTCACACGCAGAGGTGACCTCTGACTCACACCGGCCAGCTTATCAACCATAGTGGGTTCTTCTGCTTTTAGTGACCATTTTAAACTTGCATGTCGACCGCTGGGAATAGCTCTTTTTATTGGAGATAGTTTGGTATTCAAAGTCTTTGATGGCTTGATGTTAAAGCTGTAAATGACCTGAATCTGAAGAAGTCATGCAGAAATGACATTGTTAGTGGTGGGAAAATGCTGTTAAAACATGACCATAAAGGTTAAATGACATTTTGATTAATAGGAAAACGGAAAAAGCTCTCAGAATAGCTCGTTTTTAGTGCAACTGTAGTTCCAGAGGTGAAGACTGGTCTGCTGGTCAGCCAGCCGGTGGAGCTGGAGGACAGTCTGGCGCCGCAGGAGGAGCCAGGAAACATCTCATTCACTTTTTTGTTTTGATATTTTTATTAGGGGGTAAGGCACAGTTGAGCAGGAATAAACAAAAAAAAAAGATATACAGTCTACCTCCTTTTTTTTTTTTTTTGGAATTAAGAACAGAACAAAAAATCCACACAAAACAATGACAAATACACGAAAATTATTATATTCTTATATACAAGTAATATTTAAGTATTTAAGCTAAACAGTATGAATTAAAAAAATAGATGAATAAAAAGGGGGAAAAAAAAAAAAAAAAAAAAAAAACCCAAAAACAAAAGAAAAGTAAATAAAAAGATAAATAAAAAGGAGGAAGAAAGAAAGGAAAGAGAGAAGAGAGGGAGGGGGGGGATCCGTCAATCAGGAGGCAGGGACTGGAGAGAGTGGAAGAATGTGAGAAAGGGAAGCCACTTATTATAAAATTTGTTGCAACTACCCTTCAGTGAATATTTAATCTTTTCCAGCTTCAGAAAAAACATGGTGTCGTTGAGCCACTGGGTACTAGAAGGAGCCTTAGTCGACTTCCAGTGGAGAAGAAGGTGGCGTCTTGCCAGTAAGGAAGTAAAAGCCAAAATGTCTTTTTGGTTTGAAGTAAACCGGCCATGGTCCTCTGGGAGCCCGAATATGGCAACATGGGGGGAGACTTTTATATTCACCGAGAGTATTTTTGACATGGTGTCAAAATAATTCGACCAAAAGCGAGAAAGTAGTGGGCAAGAGTAAAACATATGGGTTAAATTGCAGGACGAGGCATGACATTTGTCGCATTCGTCAGTGACACTGGGATAGATCTGTGAGAGTCGAGCTTTAGAAAAGTGGACTCTAAACAGTACTTTAAACTGTATAAGTGTAAGACGAGCGCAGGATGAACTTGTGTAAATTTTTTTAAGAGCAGCGTCCCACCAGTCATCCTCCAAATTTAGATCCAGTTCATCTTCCCAGGCAGCCCTAACTTTAATAACTGGAGAGAGATCGAAAGACAGAAGGTCATCGTAAACCTTAGAGATCAGTGATTTTTGAAGTGGATCATGGTTTAAAAGCACCTCCCACTGTAGAGTCGGCGGAGAGGATGGAAAAACTGGAAACAAAGCTTTAGCGCAGTGTCTAATCTGAAAGTATCGAAAGAGATGAGAAGGCGGGAGATTAAATTCACCTGAGAGATCTGCAAAGCTGCGAAAGATACCATCCTTGTAAAGATCTCCAAAACTTTTCAGGCCCTTATTATGCCATATGAGAAAGGTTGAATCTGTAAGCGGAGGTCGAAATAAATGATTGTTCAGTAATGGAGCTAAAGTAGATGCTGACTTAAATTTGAAGTGTTTCCTAAATTGATACCAAATTTTAAGTGTGGAGTGAACCACTTGATTATTTGTAAAGACAGAGAGGTTGGATGGAATAGATGAGGTAAGTAGAGCAGGTAAAGAGGATGAAATGCATGACTGTGCCTCCAATTTACACCATGGCATATTCACCGATTTGAACCAAAATGAAATTTTTTGAATATGTGCTGCCCAATAATACAGTTGGAAATTGGGAAGTGCCAGTCCGCCATTGAATTTACATCTCTGAAGTGTGGATTTGCGGATTCTAGGAGCCTTCCCACACCATAAGAAGTCAGAAATAGTTTGATCAATTATTTTAAAAAAGTGTTTTGGTAAGAAAAGTGGAAGACAATGGAACAGAAATAGAAATTTGGGCAAAATATTCATTTTAACTGCGTTAATTCTTCCAATTAATGAAAGAGGTAAGCTTTTCCATCTATGGAGGTCAGATTTAATTGTAGACATTAAAGGTGAGAGATTAGCAGAAAAAAGAGAGCTTAACGTTCTGGTTACGTTGATCCCAAGATACCTAAAGCCGGAAGGACTAATCTTAAAAGGGATATCTGACTGTACGAGCTGTGTTGCTGAGTCATTAATGGGATAGCATTCACTTTTAGATACGTTCACTTTATAGCCTGAGAAAGACCCGAATCTCTGGAAAGCAGATAAAATTGAAGGAATGGAGAGGACAGGATCCGAGACATATAACAGTAAGTCATCAGCGTAAAGTGACAGCTTATATTCTGTTCCCAATCGGGAGATCCCAGTAAAAGTGGGGGAGGACCTCAGAAAGATTGACAGGGGCTCTATAGCTAGTGCGAATAATAGGGGAGAGAGGGGACACCCCTGTCTGGTGCCACGGGCTAGAGTAAAAAAATTGGACTGAATGCCATTAGTGGAAACGCTTGCTTGTGGAGACGTGTAAAGGAGACGAATCAAAGAAATGAACCCATTCCCCAGCCCAAACTTCTTCAGTACAGTAAATAAATAGTCCCATTCAATCCTATCAAATGCCTTTTCAGCATCAACTGAGATTACGACTTCAGGTGTTGTGGTGATAGTTTTAGAGTGAATAATATTTAAAAGTGTCCGCACATTAAAGAATAACTGTCGCCCCTTAACAAATCCTGTCTGTTCATTTGAGACAATAGTTGGCACAATGTTCTCCAAGCGATAAGCCAAGGCTTTAGCAAGGATCTTAGCATCTACATTTATTAACGAAAGAGGTCTGTATGAGCCGCAGAGAGTTGGATCCTTATCTTTTTTTAAGAGGAGACTTATGGAGGCCTGCCTTAAAGTGGGAGGGAGAGTGCCATGTTCCAGTGATTCCTTATAAACAGCATGCAATAAAGGGGACAATTTATCCTGAAATTTCTTAAAAAATTCCACTGGAAATCCATCAGGGCCAGGAGCTTTGTTATTTTGCATACTTCTCACAGCGAGATTAATTTCTTCTACCGTTAATGGCGAGTCAAGATTTTTAGCAGCATCGGAGCCTATAACAGGAAAGTTGAGGCTATCTAAGAATGAATTCAATTCAGTGGAGCCAGATGGAGATTCAGACGTATATAAAGAGGAATAAAATGAGTGAAAGACAGAATTAATGGCGGTGGGATCCTGATGCAATGAGCCTGATGAATCTTTTATCTGAAGGATCATACGTGAGGCTGCCTGGCGACGTAGCTGATGAGCCATGAGCCGACTTGCCTTGTCTCCATGTTCATAATATACGGAGCGTGATCGTAAAAGAAGTCGCTCTGCGTCATTAGTGGTAAGGAGATCAAATTCAGTCTGTAAATCGACACGTTGCTTAAGAAAACTGGGAGAGGGGCAAGTAGCAAGTTGTTGGTCCAATTTTGTGATCTTAATAGAGAGTTCTTGTAATTTGGCTTTCCGGGACTTATTCAAGTGAGCAGAGAAGGAGATAATTTGTCCCCGCAAATATGCTTTTAATGATTCCCACAGCAGTGAAGATGAAATTGGTTCCATATCATTTTGATTTATAGAGATGTAATCATCAATTTTAGTTGTAATAAAATTGGTGAACTTATCATCTGAGAGAAGTAATGTATTGAACCTCCAAGATGTTGAGTAGCGTGGCTGTGAAGAGAACTGAATATCCAAAGAAAGAGGAGCGTGGTCGGAGATCACAATAGGATGATAATCAACAGACAGTACTTTGGGAATTAGTTTAGCATCAATAAAATAATAATCAATCCGAGAGAAAGATTGATGCATCTGAGAAAAGAAGGAATATTTTTTGGTACAAGGGTTATAAAATCTCCAAGGATCGGTGCAACCGTTCTTGGACACAAAATCTGAAAGAGACCTCGACATTGAAGAAGGAGTCAGATTTCGTGGGCTGGAGCGGTCTAGTTTGGGGTCAATTACGCAGTTCATATCCCCGCCAATTATAAGAAGACTGTCGTTCAATGAGGGGAGACATTCAAAAAGCTTGTTCATAAAGTGTGGGTTGTCAAAATTGGGGGCATATATATTAACTAATAATATGGGAATATGAAATAGCGTACCCGCCACAATTAAGTATCTGCCGTTTTTGTCTGAAATCACCTTAGATGCTGAAAACTGCATTGACTTACCAATTAATATAGCAACCCCCCTGGCCTTAGAGTTGAAATCAGAGTGAAACACCTCAGAAACCCAGGGACATTTAAGTCTGACCTGGTCTTTGGTGCGCATGTGGGTTTCCTGAAGGAACACTAAGTCAGCTTTAAGACGTCTCAGGTGAGCAAATATTCTCGATCTCTTAATTGGACTCCCCATGCCTTTAATATTCCAGCTCAACAACCTCACAGAAGTACCAGTATTAGTGGCCATATGTTAAATTCCTAAAGATAGAGATGTACCGAATGCGGATCCCCAAGGAAGGAAAGGAAAGAAAGGGATGGAGGGAGGAAAGAAAGAAAGAAAGAAAGAGGAAAGAAGAAGAAAAAAAAAAAAAAAAAAAAAAAAAAAAAAAAAAAAAAAGGGGGGAGAAAAAAAAAAATAAATAAATAAAAAAAAAGGGGGAAAATTGAAAACAACAACAAACTTAACCTACTGAACCCCCCACCCCCCACCCCCCAACTGCACTTACAACGACCCCATCCCCAAACGATGGAGATCCCAGTGCAAACTCCAGAAGGAGTCAGATCCCTGAAAAGAACACTTACGGCTTTAAGCATAACTAACAAGATAATAACTAACAAGCTTCGTGTTGAGCTCCTGCAAGCCCAGCAACATTAACAGAGAGGTACAACCAATCACGACCAAGTTAAACTGAAAACCACATACCGTGTATATATGGGAGAGAAAAAAAAAAAAAAAAAAAAAAAAAAAAAAAACCGACACTGATGAACTGAAAAAAGTTCAACTAGACTTTGAGCGACGTGATGAAAGCGCTGGCCTCCTCTGCCGACCTGAACTCCCTTTCTGCGCCGTTGTGGGTGATGCGGAGGCGGGCGGGGTACAGCAGACCGTATCGGATCCCCGGGATCTCGCGGAGCCGGCGGCGGACGTCATTAAAGGCGGCTCGGGCACGGGCCGTCTTCTGGGTGTGGTCGGGAAAGACAGAAAAAGTCAACTCTCCACACGTAATCCGTTGCTGAGCCCTGGCTCGGCGCAATATATCCACACAGTCTGTATGATAGTGCAGACGGGCGATGATGGGACGAGGGCGCTCTCCGGGCTTCGGCTTCGGCTGGAGGGTGCGGTGCGCCCGGTCCAGGAGAGGCTCCTTCTCCAGGCTGAAAGCCTCCTTGAGCAGAGAGGGAATATCCGTAACAGCAGAAGAGGTGGAAAAATCTTCAGGAATTCCCACGATCCGTATGTTATTGCGCCGGGATCTCGCCTCCAGATCCTCGCATTTACCATCCAGCCTCATCAGTTCAGCTGACAGATGCTCCACTTTAGCCTGTAAGGTTGTGATGTCATCGGTGCAGGATGAAAGAGATGTTTCCATTTCAACCACGGTGTTCTTCAGAGCGCGCACATCAGACTGGATGTTTGTAATGCTTTTTGATAATTCCGACTTCACCGCTTGCAGCTCAGTCTTGATGCTCGACAGGTTTTCATTTAAAGCAGTCTGAAGCTCCGATTTAAAAACAGCCGCCATCTCAACGCGGAGTGATGCGAGCAGCTCGGCCTTAAAGTCGTGTGAAGGAGCGGCCCCGGCGGCCTCGGCCAGGCTGGACGGGGGGTCACCACGAGGCGGGGATGCTGCGTGCGGAGAGGGCCGCGGGGGTGGTGCGGATGGTTTGAGTTTTGGAGGCATTTTGGTCGGCAAAAATACGGGGCCAAAGTAGAATAATGAAGGTCGGGAAAAATAAACCGAAGGAAGATGAAAAAGCTGTACCAAAAATAGATATTTTTAAAGGTTGTTGCAGGAGCTCAAAAAAACACGTCCTAGTCCATTAGTCGCTACACCGGAAGTCCACATCTCATTCACTTTAAAAAGAATGTGTGTCTGAGGTTTATTAGCTTTTTGAACAATATTATTGTCAAATAATACTTAATTAAAAGTTAGGTTATTTGCTTTTGAATTAAATGGCTATAAATGAATCAAACATCTACAGATCCTTACCAGCAGTACTCGAGTTGTAAAAAAAAATCAGGGGGGGTGGTGGATTTGATCATATGGGGACAGATAATTTGTGCTGATTACAAATATAATATATTACAAATAATAGAACTGACCAAAACACCTGCAGAAATACTGCAGGAATGACATAGCAGCAGTTAAATGCAGCCTTCTGTAAGCTTTAAATATCCACTGGGCTTACATCAAATACATCAAAACACAAAAATAAAAAACAGTTTTCTGAACTTATCAATATCACTCTGTCCTTCACAGGATAAGTAAAATGGATAACTGCAAAAACTCAAAATCTTAACAAGAATATTTGTCTTATTTCTAGTTAAAATGTCTCATTTTAGTAAAAAAAATCTCATTACACTTAAAACAAGACTCATCACTGGAAAAAACAACAATTTGCACCTGTTTCAAGTAGATTTTCACTTAAAATAAGTAGAAACATTGGACAGTGGAACAAGATTTTTTTGCTTGTAATGAGAAGATAAATCTTGTCCCACTGGCAGATTTTTCTACTTATTTCAAGTGAAAATTTACTTGAAACAGGTGAAAATTGTCAAATAAGTTATTTTTCTGGTGATGACTCTAAATGTTGAAATAGCAGTAATACCTCATTAATTGATGAAATGACATAAGGGATGGAAAGGGGGGATGGCAGTTTTACAGGGGGGATGATTTGGACCGTTTTTATTTCAGGGGGGATGCCATCCCCCCTCATCCCCCCTCAACTCCAGTACTGCTTACCAGAGCAGGCGAACCTGATGAGCTCTGTGTGACGTGAGCAGAAATCTGCAGCTGGATCCGTGCAGCAGCCAGACTGCAACCCGGTCTGGCCCAGTTTTTCCGCTCACCGAATCCCTGAGCTGTTTTCCGGATATCCAAATTAAATCCAATGAAAGCATCTGTGATGATCCACGTGCAGCACAGCCTCCACATGAAACGAGGAGCAAACCTCAAAGTGCTGATATAAAACCATCACCGACCGGTTGTTTGACCATTGTGGAAGAGGTTCCTTTTCTTTAGAAGTGTAATGCAAATCTGTTGACCTCATACTGTGGTGGTCCATCCAAGATCCTTGTTTCTTAAAGTAGTCCATTATCCTTTATGCACTGAGGTTCTTCCAGATTCCTTGAATTATTCCGATACTATTCACTGCAGGAGAAAATCTGCAAATCTCTCACATGCCAACCCCACAATTGAAGACCATCTAATCACCTTTGTTACTTAGACTGAGACAGATCTCTGGTTGACATATTTCCAATACTTTTTACATCATCACGAGTTATTCCTGTTAGTCTCAACATTTTTTGTTAAGTGCAGGCCTCAAATCCAAAACAATGGAATTACATAAGCAAATAAATTCAAGATGAGACATAACGTGATTAAAAATCAGGTTAATACTGTCTAAAATTAACTGTTCCGTTGTTCAAATACTTTTCTCATGTATTCCTGACCTTTTCAGATTTTGGGCCGTATACAGGACTGTCTCAGAAAATTTGAATATTGTGATAAAGTTCTTTATTTTCTGTAATGCAATTAAAAAAACAAAAATTTCATACATTCTGGATTCATTACAAATCAACTGAAATATTTCAAGCCTTTTTATTATTTTAATATTGCCGATTATGGCTTACAGTTTAAGATTAAGATTCCCAGAATATTCTAATTTTTTGAGATAGGATATTTGAGTTTTCTTAAACTGTCAATTCAATTCAATTCAATTTTATTTATATAGCGTCTAATACAACAGAGTTGTCTCTAGACGCTTTCCAGAGACCCAGAACATAAACCCCCGAGCAGTTATTACATAAACAATGGCAGGTAAAAACTCCCCTAGTGGGAGAAAAACCTTAAGCCAAACAGTGGCAAGGAAAAACTCCCCTTTAGGAGGGAAGAAACCTTGAGCAGGACTAGGCTCATCAGGGGGGACCCTCCTGCCGAGGGCCAGACTGGTGGGTCAGGGACGGCAACAGCACAGCAGGCAGGTGGAAGCAGCAACGGGATGACCGGGGGTGGGGACCGCAGGCCAGCACGCAGCTCCCGAAGCTCCGGCCCAATCAGCAAGTCCCAGGTTGGGGTGCAGGGTCAGGAAAAGACTTGTGCTCCGTAATGCAAGCTACAAGCCACCCACGACCACCTGCAGGTTCCGGTGTCCGGCAAAGGATGCTGCAACATGGACAAAAGAGAGAAAAGGGAGGAGAAGGGGGGGCCAGCACAAGAAACTACAGGAGCGACTCTGACACACTAAAGTTTACACTACCTAGAGATTTACCAACACCAGCTAGAGGTTTACTAAACACTAACTATAGGCTTTACTAAACAGAAATGTTTTAAGTTTAGTTTTAAAGGTGGAGGTGGTGTCAGCCCCCTTAACCCAGATTGGAAGTTGGTTCCATAGTAGTGGTGCCTGATAGCAGAACACCCGCCCTCCAAATCTACATTTAGATTAGAACTGTAAGCCATAATCAGCAATATTAAAATAATAAACGGCTTGCAATATTTCAGTTGATTTGTAATGAATCCAGAATGTATTGACATTTTTGTTTTTGTAATTGCATTACAGAAAATCACAATATTCAAATTTTCTGAGACAGTCCTGTATACATCTGTCAGTTTATTGAAATCCTTTCCATTGTGTTGTTGAAACTTTTGTTCTGCACATTTTTAAATGAAAATTTCACTTTTTAGAATCCAGGTCAATCGTATTCCTGTTGAAACTTTTACAAAATCACTCTGCAGCTCTGCAGAAGCCGGCGTCATCCCTGCATCCCAACACACAAATGTGACCCACTTCCTCCCTTTTCCTGCCCCACTGGCAGAAAGTAGGTGAGAGCGTCCGTCTGTTGTCCCGTCGGACCCGAGGTAGTGCCTGCCTCCACTCACATCCATTGGCTAAATAATTCCTGAGTGCTTTTTTCCCATGAGGGCGCGAGGGAAGGCTCAAAAAGCTGCGTCTAATCCTGACTCACAGACATTTCTTGGCACAGAGCAGATCCAGTCAGCTTGGTGCTCAAATTCAGCCGACGACACCTTTGGTTTCTGTTGAGTAGCGTTTCTGAGATACGTTCCCTGCTGCAAGACAAAGGCCGTAACCGGAGCAGGACGCTCTGTTTTAATAACCACATAACTTCCCCTTGCTTCCACGTGCACTTTCATCAGTTTCTGACCTTTCTGTCCATAGGAAAGGTCAGACATACATTAAAAACTGATGATTCACGCCCAACACCTTGAAACACTGACCACGGGCAACTGCATCACAGGAAAAGTACCATAGCTCCTAATGTGATGGGTAAATGATGCTGCGACAGTAATTTATTTATCTTTTTGGGTCATGACTAACATCCAGGCTGCTCCACAGGAGATTACAGTTATTTAACCGTATAACGCACCATGTTACTCCAGTTACATAACACTCTGGACCAGGGGTCGGCAACCCAAAATGTTGAAAGAACCATATTGGACAAAAAACACAAAAAACAAATATGTCTGGAGCCGCAAAAAATGAAGAGTCTTGTATAAGCCTTAGAATGAAGGCAACACATGCTGCATGTATCTATTTTAGTTAAATAAAATATAATAAAATAATATTTTAGAGGAGGAAGACTTTTTTTTTCATTATGCACTTCGAGAAAAAAGTCGAAATGTTGAGAAAAAAGTCGAAATGTCAAGACAAAAGTCGAAATGTCAAGGTTAATGTTGAAGTACAATGTCAAGAAAAAAGTCGAAATGTCAAGGTTAATGTTGAAGTACAATGTCAAGAAAAAAGTCGAAATGTTGAGAAAAAAGTCCAAATGTCGAGGATAGGGTCAAAATTTCATGAAAAAAGTCCAAATGTCGAGATTAAAAGGAAAAGGGAAGAAAAAAAGAGAAAAAACGAAAAAACGAAAAAAAAAGAAAAAAAGAAGAAGAAAAAAAGAGGAAAAAAGGGAAAAAAAGGAAAAAAAGAAGAAAAAAGGGGAAAAAAAGGTCAAACATTTTTGAAAAAGCTCCAGGAGCCACCAGGGCAGCGCTAAAGAGCCTTCTTTATTGTGTATAAATAAATAAATCCAGACAGTTCTTGATGATTTAGCATTTTATTATTTAGAACTGAACAAATGAGCTCATGCAGATCCAACAGCAGCAGAACCAACAGGCGTGACACCATAAAAGAAGTGAATCCCGTCCAGACACTGGTTCAAAATTCTTTCCACCACATGACATTGGTCAAATCTGCAAACTTTCACAAAATCAAACAGTGATTTAGTTCATGGTTTCCAGTCATGCTACAGTCCAGATGAGCGCGGTCGGTCATAGTGGAGCCGCTGAGATCACAGCAGAACCCCGACAGGACGAGGGAAACACGCACGCGCTGGCGCTGAGCGGGCTCAGCGAGTCTAAAGTGCGTTTTCATTTCAGCTTTGTTGGATTTGCAAAAGCAGTGAACGTACTTCACACAGGGAGGATGGCGGTGAAGACAAATGTCTAAGTGATCAAGTACAGCATTATAATAAGTGGAATGAAACTACTCGCTCTTGCATAGTCTACGATAAGACAGAATTACTGGATTTAGCTATTTGTCCCATAATTATCCGTCACATTGCTTCACTGATTGCCTCGACAGCTCAGGCGAAGGACAGGCGTGTACAGTTAAACTAGCTTCATACACTGAACATGAGCTGCTATGTGGAGCTCATGGAAAACAAAATGTACATGTAAAGGGCCAAGGGGTCAAGTCGTGTGCTGCACGCAGCCGTGCAGCCGCATGTCTTTACAGGAAAATGCCCTCAGTCCAGCTAAATCAGCACAAAGATCAGATTATACATCCTGATCCTGGTGGCGAACACAGAAACGACTCCCGTGAAGACTAGGGTTGCCACCTTTCAGAAATAGAAATAAGGGACGCCCCGATTTCAGCAGCGCAGGAGCCAAAGAAAGGGAAATCCCCAAAACTTCTAAAATGCATAGAAATATATATATTTTATGCAAAAAAAACAAAATGCTTTGATTTCAAGTTTAAAGTGCTTTAATAGCATTGAACTTGCATGGCTGTACAGACAGGCAGCCAACCATACTAGCAACTGAAATAGCCTCCTATGCTATGTTTGTGTAAAAGTATGGTAATATATGGTGTATATAGTGTAAAAGTTAATTTATTTCAATACTTCAACTGAAAAGGTGAAACTAATATATTACATAGTCTCATTACATGCAAAGCAATATATGTTAAACCTTTATTTTTATAATTTTGATGATTGAATTGTTTATTGATTTCATAAAATATTCAAATTTTTTGAGATTTTCTATTTGGGGTTATCATAAACTGTGAGCCATAATCACCAAAACTATAAATAAAGGCTTGAAATATCTCACTTTGAATGTATTGGGAAATAATACATTTGTTTCACCTTAAGTTGAATTTACTATGAATTAAGTTTCGCAATATATTCAAATTTTCCGAACTTCACCTGTATATTATGACATTAATAAATAAGAGCATAATATGTGTCTGTATTGGTTCAATACGGAACGCAACTTTTAATTCCTAATTACGGAACAATTCCGTATTTCAAGGGACGGGTGGCAACCCTAGTGAAGACGCCGTGGACGCTGCAGCTCGACGGGAACACGACAGAGCGGAACATTTTCACACGTTTACACACTTGGGTTTTATGAGTTTATGTTGCAATGTGAGGATGTGTTAACGGTTAAGTTTTGTGACAAGTACTTCACTGGATGAAAACATAAACTTATTAGAGTGTGAAAAACACAGGAAGGCAAACTGGAATATTGAGACTGAGATCGACGGGTGCACAAACGCTTCGCTGGCAGTCCATGGGTTTGAGACTCAGACCGGAACATACAAAAGGAAGACCGTTTTTTTTACTGGTCAAGGAGTCTTTTGTTCAGCACGTTTATCTTGGCAAAGCCAAAGATAACGTTTCACTTCTCACACTTTTTCCTCTCCGTTTTTATCTAGAATACAAAAAGTCATACAAAAATACCCCAACATTACATTCAATGAAGGAAATCTCTCATATTCTGAAAAAAGTGCTCTTAGATAACTGAGTGTTTGTTGCTTTCCTTCTCACGGGCTACGTCCCTCTTTAGGTAGTTTATTTCTAGACAAAACTCACAGTATCGGGGCTTTAACAGTTGGTGGCCAAATAGGTGCACTTTCATTTAAAAAAAGAAAGAAAAGATCATTAATTTGGGTCAGAGCGTTCAGGAGACGGAGGAGTCCAGATGAATCCGGGGAACATTAGCTGCCCACAAAGGGGGGGAGGATGTTGGGGCGACACTGTCCTTGGAGGAAAACAGCGCAAACGAGGAACCATGTAGCTACAATGTGGGTTTGGGGTTGTTTTTTTGTTTTTTTTGGGGGGGCGTTAGTGGCAAAACTGCCTCTAGGTCAGTTAATCTAATCTAGAAATGGTAGGAATCCAAGCTGAGACCAGCAGGACATTGTTTTTCTTGATCTCTTGTCACACTGCAGCCAGCGCTGGGGTCCTAATGTTGGGGTGGGTGGGGGGGCAGGTGAATAATCCAGCAGCGGGGGGGGGTCTCTCATGCCTCCATGTACTGGGGAGGGGGCTCCTTCGGTGGGATGGCGACCGCCTCCTCATACGGTGGCAGGAGAACCTGCAACACAGAAGGACGGAGAGTCAGCTCTGCGTGGCTCGTATGTTACTGCAGCGCTGGTATCCATCATTCACACTAATTCAGTGCAAAACTTCAGAAGTAATTGTGCCTAAAAGAGGGAGCATGTTTGTGGCTGGTGCATACAAGGTAAATAGTTTATAAACTTTATAGATTTATTTGGATCCCTGTAGCACCCTATAATGTAATAATTCCCTGAAAATGTAATAACACCTCAAAAAAAGGAAATAAAATTTGCACTTAACTCAACCGAAAATGTAATAAAACCCAATAATGTAATAACTTCACCAATAATGTAATAAAATATCCTGACGGATATTGTAATAACATTTTTACCAATAATGTAATACCTTATTACGTTATTGGGAATTTATTACATGGTATTCAAAGTCTGCAATTTAACCCAATAGTAATTCTGGTGTTTCAAATCCAGCGTATATAACATTCTTAAATACTTAAAACACAAAATGTAAAACTCTGGACTGAAAATGAACATATATATATTAGATTTTTTGTCAAGTATTACATTATCAGTTTTGGAAAGAAAAAAAAAAGACCCACCTGAAAATGTAATAAATTCCCAATAACGTAATAAGGTATTACATTATCGGTAAAAATGTTATTACAATATCAGTCAGGATATTTTATTACATTATTGGTCAAGTTATTACATTATTGGGTTTTTTTACATTTTCGATTGAGTTAAATGCAAATTTGATTACATTTTCAGGCGTTATTACATTTTCAGGAAATTATTACATTATAGGGTGCTACAATCCCCATTAGCTGCAGCGAAACTGCAGCTATTCTTCCTGGGCTCCGACACATAATATACAATACATGACAAAAATTAAAAGCAAACCTAAAGAGGTAGTAAAGAAAAAGAAAAGAAACATGGAAAAGAAAAAAGGAAAAAAAAAAAGGAAATTCTACTACAAAATATATTCTAGATTTCTGTCAAATAAGACCAGTGCCCCTTTTGACACTCACATTAAGGTTACAGTCATTCCGTTAAACATTTAGATGTAATGCATTTACAATACAAAATCATACATTCTTTAAATAGCATCAACCAATTCAAACAATGTATAGTCATCGACAATGCTTTTAAATTATAATCACTTATCGTAACTTGAACCCATGACCATTTTTAGTAAACCAATAGCCATTTAATAATAATTAAATAAGTTTTATATGTATTTATTTAAGAGATGTTTCTTTACTAATAATTTGAATTCTTTTATGCTAGTAGTTCGCTTAAAGTGTTTGGGAAGTAAGTTCCATTCATACATAGCTCTGTACATCACCGTTCTCTTACTGTAGTTTGTCTTTGTTTTTGGCAGTGAGAAATTACCTCTGGCAGCGTCTCGTGCTATAGCTGTGATTTTCTGAACTGTAACATAGTTTTCTGTAAATGTTAGTGTTGAAGAATAAAACTGCAGGTCAAATACGTTTCCAGCATCTTTGTGTGAGCTCTGCAATGTTTACACAGTAGGATGTATGATGAACATTATTATTCTCAGACCTCTGGAAACTGTGTCAACTTGCGAAGAAAGAGTATACAGTAATGTTTATTTGGAGGACAAAGCTTAAACAAAGTGGCTAGGGTGATGTAATGGACACTTTTGGCTGCAGAGGTTACAGTTAAGCAACATTTACCCAGTCTTACCTTAATCTGGGCCTAAAATAACTCAGTCGTTCACTACTTGCGGCAGAAGGAACAAACTGCCATGGCCTGTTTGATCATCACGGCTTTTACATCACAACAGATCCTTTTTTGCATCTACAAAAATGCAATGCAGTTTATTTTAGTCGCATTGTGGGAGCAGTGGGTCGGATGTGCAGAAATCTTGACGTGTAACGCAGGAAGCAGAATGAGCTCAGAATCTTTTCTTGATCTTTATTTCATCTCTTTGTATTTATTTCCTCCCTACAAAAGGCACGGCTCGCTCCCAGGCTGACATTCACAAAGCAGCCAGCTTTGGCTCTGTCCGTCAGAGGTCTCTCGCCATTAATGATGTTATAAAACCGGCACGGCTGCTAATTCAGTGACTAAGAGAATATGCTCCGAGGGGGTGGAATTGTGAAACAGCCCGGGAGGAACATCACAGAGAGGATTTGAAATGAAGCAGACAAGCAGACAGTTACGCAACATTTACAGAAGAAGTGAGGATGGACAGAGATATGCAGAGAGGAGGAGGGAGGGGGAAAAAAGAGAGGAGGATGACCCTTGTGCATTTTAATGGCATTTCTAGAAAAGCACACCAGATCAGCAGAAGCAGCAGGGGACTTGATGTTCGAGGCCGACAAAGCCATTTAGACACACCACTGGCGTTCTGGTGGTAAAAATAGACGCCGTGCACTATTTGTCTGTACTCATGTTCCCGTTGATGAGGCTATAAAACCAACACTGGATGTTTTTCAGTCCAACATGAGCTGCTGAATGTCATGGTTTCCCAGTGTAGTTTTTTTATTTTAACTCACTCCCCTGTCTTTCCAGATTCTGCCACCCTAATCAGCCAGAAATCCACTCATTCCCTTCACCTGTGCTTCCCCACCCAGCTCCACACCTGGTTTCCCTCATCAGCAGTTCCCCTCATATACCGGCCCATTTCCACCTTCTTGTTTGCCAGATTGTCGTGTGCTTTTGCCCCGCTTTCCAGCCTTCCTGTTTTCTGTCCTGTTCCTGCCTGCCTGCCTGCCTGTAACCCTGCATGACTCCCGGTTTTTGATTTTTGCCTGCCCCCTTGGACTTGTTTGCCTGATATGCCTGTCTGCCCGGTTTTGACCCCTGCCTGCCTTGGACCTGAATAAAGCCTCTTGGACTCTGATTCTGCCTGGTGTTGTGCATGTGGGTTCTCTGTCCTGTCTGAGCCGTGACAGTACAATCTGGCCAAGACTGAACCCAGCCAACATGGACCTACCACGTAAGGAAGAGGATTTGTGGGATTTTTTTTATGGGGACCAAGTGGCATTCTACCACCGTACGGTGAAGGGGACGGGGACATGCCCCCAGTTCCGGCCTGTTGCTGTTCCCGAGGTGGTCCCAGACCCACCCCAGTCCCTTCCCCCTTTCTGGGGAACACGCCTGGCTCTGGGTGGGCCCAGGAGCCTGCAGGCTCAGGGGAGGCAACGACGAAGGCGTCAGCCCCAGCCCCAGCTTGCTCCAGCTCCAGCTCCAGCTCCGGCTCCTGTTCCAGCTCCTGTTCCGGCCCCCCGCATCCTGTCTGCTCCTGTTCCGGCCCCCCGCATCCTGTCTGCTCCTGTTCCGGCCCCCCGCATCCTATCTGCTCCTGTTCCGGCCCCCCGCATCCTGTCTGCTCCTGTTCCGGCCCCCCGCATCCTGTCTGCTCCTGTTCCGGCCCCCCGCATCCTGTCTGCTCCTGTTCCGGCCCCCCGCATCCTGTCTGCTCCTGTTCCGGCCCCCCGCATCCTGTCTGCCCCGGTTCCGGCCCCCCGCCTCCTGTCAGCCCCGGTTCCGGCCCCCCGCCTCCTGTCAGCCCCGACTCCGGCTCCCCGCCTCCTGTCAGCCCCGACTCCGGCTCCCCGCCTCCTGTCAGCCCCGACTCCGGCTCCCCGCCTCCTGTCAGCCCCGACTCCGGCTCCCCGCCTCCTGTCAGCCCCGACTCCGGCTCCCCGCCTCCTGTCAGCCCCGACTCCGGCTCCCCGCCTCCTGTCAGCCCCGACTCCGGCTCCCCGCCTCCTGTCAGCCCCGACTCTTGTTCCTGAGGCGGTCCCGCAGCCCTCGGTTCCTGAGGCGGTCCCGCCGGTCTCTGTTCTGGAGGCGGTCTCTGTTCCCCTTCCTGAGGCGATCCTGGATGGATCTGCCGCAGTCCCAGACCGACCCCCTGACCAGCCTGCCGCAATCCCAGACCGACCCCCTGACCAGCCTGCCAAGCCCCCAGACCGACCCCCTGACCAGCCTGCCAAGCCCCCAGACCGACCCCCTGACCAGCCTGCCAAGCCCCGAGACCGACCCCCTGACCGGCCTGCCAAGCCCCGAGACCGACCCCCTGACCGGCCTGCCGCGCCCCGAGACCGACCGGCCTGCCGCGCCCCGAGACCGACCCCCTGACCGGCCTGCCAAGCCCCCAGACCGACCCCCTGACCGGCCTGCCAAGCCCCCAGACCGACCCCCGGATCCGCCTGTTACGCCCCAAGGGCGACCCCCCCCGAACTGCCTCACCGGTCTGCCCGGCACCGAGGACGGCCCCGGAGCTTTGGCCGTTTGTTGACCGGGGCCCTCCTCCGGACCCCCTCCTCCTGCCCTGGGTGGGGGGTTTTGGGACATCTGGAATCTGTCCCTTGAGGGGGGGGTTCTGTCATGGTTTCCCAGTGTAGTTTTTTTATTTTAACTCACTCCCCTGTCTTTCCAGATCCTGCCACCCTAATCAGCCAGAAATCCACTCATTCCCTTCACCTGTGCTTCCCCACCCAGCTCCACACCTGGTTTCCCTCATCAGCAGTTCCCCTCATATACCGGCCCATTTCCACCTTCTTGTTTGCCAGATTGTCGTGTGCTTTTGCCCCGCTTTCCAGCATTCCTGTTTTCTGTCCTGTTCCTGCCTGCCTGCCTCTAACCCTGCATGACTCCCGGTTTTTGATTTTTGCCTGCCCCCTTGGACTTGTTTGCCTGATATGCCTGTCTGCCCGGTTTTGACCCCTGCCTGCTTTGGACCCGAATAAAGCCTCTTGGACTCTGATTCTGCCTGGTGTTGTGCATGTGGGTTCTCTGTCCTGTCTGAGCCGTGACACTGAAGCTGTTTATGAGCCACAGATATGCAATTAAGAACAATTTATTCTTTCATCATTTTCTAATTAAAATTCAAACAACTTGACATATTCCTTTCACTTTGAGCAAGTTGATTTTTAAATGTGTGTGGGTTTTCTTGTTTTATTTCTAGCATCCAGAATAAAACAGAAAAATCACTTGATTATCTCATTTATACTGCTATACAGCTAGAACCAGGGCTTATCTTTAACATGTTTTGTTTTTATTTGTTCAAAAGTCTCCATGAATACTTCAGTAATACAAACTTTAATATTGTTTATGCTGTTTGTATTTTCTCACAAAAGAAGTCAGAAGTCCAAACATTACTAATAATTTACTGACAGGAAGACAGGGAACGCCTGTTACTTACTGAGCCACAAAAATGACAAAGATGTGAAATCAGAACATCCAGAAAAACAGTGTTAAATCAAAATCAGAATCATCTTTATTGGCCAGGTTCGAACATTGTCCAACAAGGAATTTGACTCCGGTAATTTCGCTCTTTGGTGATAAAATAGAATAAACAATAAAAACAAATGTGGAATTTCTATAAATGAATAAATACATGAAGTGTATGTTTTACTTTATAGACATTTTATAGATGTGTTTACATTTACTTTCCCCAAGCCCATTTTATTATTTATCACATCCTTGTTTTCTTCATTCAACATGTAATAGTTCAACCTTTGAACTTTATGACCTCTATAAAGCTTCCTGGTCTGTTCATCTATATTTAAGACTCTTAACAACTTTGTATCTGGTTTGAAACTCTACCTTCCTGCTGAATGTAGTTCTGTACTTCAGGTGATAAATTGCCTCAATGCTGCCTCGTCGAGTCTCTACAAGACTCTTTAGGATGATAATTCCCACTAACCCACACCCCAACAAAGCCTCGGTACTTCTTATTCTGCCTAAATACTACATCTACTGCAGCAGTGCCTCACGTCTACCATTAACTCCAAGAGAAACTTTGGAGGCAACGAGGGGTTCCCCCGAGGAAACTTTGACACATTCGATCCGCCAACCTTCATGTTGGAGGACCGCCCACACAAAAGATAAGCTCAAATAACACGAAATGCCTTCATATGCCATCATATCTGCAGCGAAAATATGAACGGCTGGAGCGCCATGTGTTGCTCTGTGTGACATCAGAGCCGGCTGGATTAACTCCTGGGTGTTGAGGCTCGTTCCACAGAAACGTCATCAGTGGACGCATGTCCAGCAGCACAAGGACAAAGTGACAGACAGATAAAGTGCCGCGTCCTGAGACACAGGGTGTGAGGCTGATTAATGTCTTATCTTTCAGGATGGCGGATTATAAATAAGACAGACACATGGAGAACGGTGACTATCTTACAGCTTCTCAGAAACACTCAGTCAACACTGAAGGGGCCAAGCAGGATGGGCAACATCCGGCTCTGGCTGGCCGGCCAATCACAGAGCAGGGTTGGTGTAACAGGACCCACCGTCAACAACCCCACCCCGGAATCAGGACTCTGCACAACTTTAATGTACTTTGTATACTGTACTGTGTGTCTTACTGTGATGGTGTTTACAGCATAGGTTATTTAATGGAACAACTAAAGGTGCTTTTATGTACTACAGTTACCCAACACGCTATATTTGTATTACGGTGTTCTGCCAATTTCTGCTACCTGCCGAGAAATGCTACTTTGTGGTTCTGCGCATGCGCACAGTCGATTTTCAAAGTTTGATTGCAACGCTAAATTGATAATATGGGATGTTGAGTATTTGATCCTTCAAAAATACACTACCCATGACATGAATCGCATTACACTTTGTGAACATTATACGATAAAGAGAAAAAAAACCCAATTCTATCGCTTTATTTGATATTCATTCAGTCATTCACCTTTATTTAACCAGGCATTAAGAACATTCATATTTACAATAACGGCCTGGCAAGAGACAAGGACCATTTGGGGGAAAAGGAAGTGGTTTAGGGAGTAAAACACAGTAAAATTGTAGCTCTACAAAAGGTAGAAAACCATTAGGTAGCATTTTTTGGCAAAGCAGCAGAAATTGGTAGAACAACGGTTTAAATGGCCATATTTGGATTAAAGATAAACATGCTTATATTTCCCCAAAGTTCAATTTTTTGTACTATTCTCAGATCTTTAACTTATGTATCCCTCTGTTGAGGTTAGCACACAGTTACCAGACAGTCACTCACAACCAGTCGGTACTCAGAACAACAGTCAGCACGGAGACTACGCACACGTCCCAGTGGGACGCTAAAGACATGCCATCTTTCTTCTCTAAAGAGTTTAAAATGATGAGACTGAGGTCAGGTCAGTGAAGTTCATTAATGGTTACGAATGGAAAGTGCTTTCATCATCGACTCTCTGGAGGCTCCTTCCATGCGTGTAGGTGGAGTTATGATCTGGAAACTATACTGGTGATTAAAGTCTTACTGTTTGAGACCCAAACTTTAGCAGAGTTTGAAAAATCTTTATGAGGATTCATTTATAACTGAGGGCTGTACAAATATAACTACGCCATAAGACTAGGCCATAAGACTGTTGAACTCTAAATGAAAGGATTATATTAACCAATTATAATGACCAAACTGTTTTTTTTTTTAATGTAAAGCTGCATATTCTATTTATTTTCATATTTTTAAGCACTCAAGCACCTTTTAAAGTTAAGTTTTCCTTTTGTTCCTTTTGTTTGAAAGGATAGGCAAAATAAGCCATGAGGCTTCAGCCTATACCTTTTTGGTCAAAAAGAAAAAAAAAAAAGAAAAAAAAAGGAAATGTGTACATATATATAATATATATATATTTATACCTGTGTGTATACATATACAGTGTGCATATGCAAACATCTTAAAATGTAAATGACCAAAACAAAATAAACTAAACAAAAAAAATAAGATAAAATTTAGTTTTAGTTAAGTTGAGTTAGGACGTTTTAAACTGTATCATTATTTGCTTTTCTGAGCCAGAGGCAACTAAATTTCGTGTACCAGTGTGTTACATGTGTGCTGAAAATGACAAATAAAAACTCGTATCATATTGTATCGTAACTCTGTCATGTGTGACTGTGGGGACTCACCGTGGTGTCGTTGGTGGTGACGTAGACCAGGACCTCGGTGCTGCCTCGGCTCACGTATCGGTAGCAGTTCCACACACAGCCGATCATGTAGGCCTGTCCCACGCAGGTGGGAGAAGACGGACAGAAACAGAGGACGGCCGTTATTGACCGCTCAGCAATAACAGCAGCTTGTTACGTCACAGACTCGTCACATTCGTGTGATAGCTTTACAAGGACGTTTTCCTGGAGAATGTGGCCCCCCTAGTTTACCACAAGGAACTTAACAGGCATGTCCTGCTTCACTGAGCTTATGCCTGCTCTGAGGGGTGGTTTGTCTGACTTGGCAAAAGAAAAGGAGGTTCATTGTGTGTGTGTGTGTGTGTGTGTGTGTGTGTGTGTGTGTGTGTGTGTGTGTGTGTGTGTGTGTGTGTGTGAGCAGCCTGCTGAGTCGGTGCTGCTGCCAGCAGTAGGCGAAACCAACTAGGAAGCCAAGCGCAGCGCTAGCCAATCACTTTGCCATCTGCTGAGTTGACCTCCTTCTCTGTGCAACAAAAGTGCGAGGTCAACTCAACCAGTGAGCATCCTCCTGCACACATTTGAAATGTGGAAAACACTCCCCGCTTTGCTACTCAGCCATTATCTTTTTTACGTTCATAAGGTTTCGTTTATTTGTCAATTATTCAATCATTTTCTCTTCTGTTTTGCTGACTGAACACAGTCTGTTTCTGAATGTCACATTTCCCACCAAAGGTTTACTGTTTACTTCTTACAAATGTCTCATTCAGTTTGTTATAGATGCATCGTAGCTGTTGTGAGCTGGGCTGACATCATACATTACTGCCAAACCCGTGTCATGTTTGCCAAGTGCCAGTCCAGTAAACAAGGACGCAAGCAAGTGTTCCTCCTGTCCCCTGAGCTGGATCTATCTTGCTGCTCCTCTGCTGTTTCCAGGGGATCCAACATTCAACATTACAGAGAGTACCAATGTACTTTATTCAGCCCATCAATAAAAATTAGGTTGAAAGGTTCTTGCATGACCAAACATACAAATACATACGGTTATCTCATGTACAACTCTTAATCTAAGCTGTAACATGTAATACATTTTAACTGCAGGCTGTCTTCCAGTGGCTGCTTCCTGTCATAAAGTCCTGGCTCAGGCTTTGGATATCTGACGGGAAAAATACTAATCTCTGCTTAGAGTAGAAACAAGTTGATTTGATTGTACAGATGACTGCAGCTTCATGCCCCGGTTCATCCGAGAGCCCTTGAGCACGGCTGCGCCTGGAGAGTCATTCATGCATTCAGGGAGCATTTGTTTGACAGGGGTTGGTTTCCTGACGTCCCTGACCCGCTGCTCTCCGACTGCGTGATCATCTCATGAAGTTCATTGATAATCAGATTGTCCTCACTGCTAGTTTCTATATACTGTATGTGCCCAAGTAGTTCCTACTCCCATCTCACTATTACATCGCATTAACTCAGTAACATTGCTCTGGGAAGAACAGATATAAAAGAAGAGTTCCACAGAACGATGACTCGACTGCATTTATCACATTTAAAAATGTGCTTTCAAAATTATAGTAGCTAAATACAGGACTGTCTCAGAAAATTTGAATATTGTGATAAAGTTCTTTATTTTCTGTAATGCAAAAATGTCATACATTCTGGATTCATTACAAATCAACGGAAATATTACAAGCCTTTTATTATTTTAATATTGCTGATCATGGCTTACAGTTTAAGAAAACTCAAATATCCTATCTCAAAAAATTAGAATATTCTGGGAATCTTAATCTTAAACTGTAAGCCATAATCAGCAATATTAAAATAATAAAAGGCTTGCAATATTTCAGTTGATTTGTAATTAATCCAGAATGTATGACATTTTTGTTTTTTTTTAATTGCATGAACTAATTGCATGAAATTGCATGAAATTGCATGAAAAGACATGAAAAATTAGAGGGTTAGGGCTTGATGATCTTACCTTGAAGGACAGAATGCAGCCAATAAAGACGAGGACCGCAAAGACTAGGCACATGTTATTGGTGGACATGATGTCCTCTTTGTAAGGGAACGTCCCCGGCTGTTCAGGAGAGAGAGGAAGATACATAAATAGAAAATGAGAAAAAAATCAATGAGAAATGTAAAACAGAAGTGTTTTTTTCTTCCAGATAAGCCTTGAGCTCAAACTTCATTTAAAACATTTGGTTTAGTCCTAAACGATTGCAGATGTTTAAAAAGGTCTCCTAATCTTCATGGTGACGGCTCACGCTTGTGCCTGGGTAACCTTTTATTTAATACGTCTGCGTAGCCTGTTACATAAAAGATGCCTCGGTGAGACACTAGACCCAGAAAACACTGTTCAGCAGTTGTGACAAGCTTCGTCTGACAGTCGTCAGTTATTCTTTTATCTAAAGATATTCTGTTGCAACCCTAAAACAGAAACCTCTTGCATCAGCTGATCATTTGGACAGGTACTGAAGTCAGAATGAGAGGGTGCTCACCAGCTGCTGGAGGTAATCCTGCACCGTGTTGGGATAAACTACCACACTAATGGCTACCAGCGTGTTGAGGGCAAAATCAAAGATTTGGTAGCAGAAGAATGGAATGATCCAGGCGGCGTGTTGCTACATGGGAGAGATCAGGATTAGATGAAAAGTCCAGGCGTGGGTTTGAATCTCACGTGTTATGCATGTTTACCTTGTAAGCACCATATGTTGCCATGCCACATATGAGAATCATGAGTAAGGATATTGCCGTAGCAATGCAGATGTCTGCAGGAGAAAAGGACAAAATGGGAAATCAATTCACAAATGAAGACAACATTGAATTCATGCTTCCCCAGAACCCTCACATCCACCAATAATATGTTCCTGAGGACAAAGATCGTGATGATTGACTTAGGCCCTGTCCCAATACTACCACTACTTTTCAGCACTACCCCTAAATTTTGCACGTTCCCGTGAGGGTAGTGGTGTCCCAATTCATCTTTTCACCTAGGGGTAGTGAAGACAACTTCTGTTGTATTAGACGCTATATAAATAAAATTGAATTGAATTGAATTGAAGAAAACTAGTGTAGTGGCTATGAATCTGTCCCTACGGATCGAGGGATTTCTGATGCTCACTAGTTGATCTAGGGCCAGAAAAATTTCCCAGAATGCTTTTCGTCGTCATTTGCGGACTGAATCAGAAAAAAAACAAAACATGGCGGACATTTCTTATTTTTTGGTGAATAAAATCAATATTTTGAGTTAGTTTCTGCATAAAAATGTGTTTTGATTACATTTCTAGCTAGAAATATATATTTTACTTTCATAATATTCACTCAGTGGATGTACATAATCACTCGTTTGCCCGTTTTTGCGAAGATCACGCCAGAATAAAGGCTGATTTATGGTTCGGCGTTACACCAACGCAGAGCCTAAGGCGTAGGTTACGTAACCTACGCCGTAGGCTCTGCATCGATTTAACGCAGAACCATAAATCAGCTCCGGAGCCGGCAGGCAGAAATCTCGAAATTTTCAGAGCAAATTTCTTAACAGGCGTAGCTACAACTGTTAGATTTCATCTATTAAACCAACATTTATCTTCCTAAATGATTTATTTCAGCCAGCGGTAATTCTCCACAGAGCTGCAGGTTTCTACCCCGGGACGACGGCGCAGGTTGACCTGGCGATCACGTCTGTACTCCGGCTGCTGCTGCTCCGGGCCGGCGGCTCTTCTCATCGCCGAAAACATCAGATCAAATTTCTTAACAGGCGTCATTTGGATAAACTGAGCCCAGGTTGGGGATCTTAACGGTTACTTTTACGCCTGAAAAAATATTAAAACTTAATAAAGTGGCATATTAACAGCGCTACAGCTGAAATTAAAACAGCTTTTGGCTCTCAGCTTCCTGATTTTAGGGGTGGTGCTGAAAGTAGGAGTAGGGGGAGTATTGGGACAGGGCCCTGGGAAGATTTCAAGTGCCCTAAAATCTGTCCCTTCTTTTTTAGGGGTAGTGATAGTGAGGGAGGGCTAGTGGTATAAAAGTAGGGGGTGTACTGGGATTGGCCCTTACTACTACCTCTGTATAAACACATCTTATCCACTAGGTGAGTGCAACATCTGGGCAAGACTGCACTAATACAGCAGACTGGCAATACGGCTCGACTTACTGACTTATTTGATTATCTTTTGCAAGCAACAGGGTCAAATCGTACATCCCAGGTTTCAGTGACCCAGAGTCGTGAGAGAACAGTTTTACAGAGCTGAGCTTTGTGTTCTTTAGACAAAATAACACACCGTTCTCAAAACAGCTTCTTTGGAGCGGGGCAAGACGGCTAAACCCGAACTGCACGGACAAAATACTGGTCTGAACTTAGTGACTGTACTCATCACAACCTCACAGAGGGACTGGACATCTCCCATCCCAGACCAAACACATTAATGATAATGATTGGGTTTTGCTCTCCCTACTATTAAGGTTTTGTAATAAACGGTACAGAAATAGGCCACAGTATTTAGACGTCTTATGGTTGTATAAAAATACACTGCTTTTTGTAATACAGCAGCAAGGACAAGTATGTAGCCCTATGTTACTAACCATTTTACTTCACTAATTTGCCATAAAGCATGATATTCATCAAAACAACAATAAGAAACATACACAATGTGTTTAAGATGATAATACAAGGTAATAATAATGTCTCATTTCTCTATTCAACTCATCCGTTAACCCTTGTACTGTCTTTGGGTCAAAGTGACCTAATTCTCCTGTTCCTTCTTTCCTCCTGCTCTCTCCTTCCTTCCTTCCTTCCTTCCTTCCTTCCTTCCTTCCTTCCTTCCTTCCTTCCTTCCTTCCTTCCTTCCTTCCTTCCTTCCTTCCTTCTTTTTCCCTTGTTTCCTTCCTTCTTTTTCCCTTGTTTCCTTCCTTCCTTCCTTCCTTCCTTCCTTCTTTTCACCATTCCTTCCTTCTTTACTCCTTTCCTTCTTTATTTTCTCCCCTCGTACATTCTTTCCTTGTTTTCTCCTTTCCTTCCTTCTTTTCTCCCTTCCTTCTTTCTTTTCTCCCTCCCTTTCTCTCTTCCTTCCTTCCTTCCTTCCTTCCTTCCTTCCTTCCTTCCTTCCTTCCTTCCTTCTTCCTTCCTTCTTTTTTCCCTTCCTTCCTTCCATCCTTCTTTCTTTCCTTCCTTCCTTCCTCCCCTTGTACATTCTTTCCTTGTTTTCTCCTTTCCTTCCTTCCTTCCTTCCTTCCTTCCTTCCTTCCTTCCTTCCTTCCTTCCTTCCTTCCTTCCTTCCTTCCTTCCTTCTTTTCTCCCTTCCTTCTTTCCTCCCTTCCTTCCTTCTTTACTCCTTTCCTTCTTTATTTTCTCCCCTCGTACATTCTTTCCTTGTTTTCTCCTTTCCTTCATTCTTTTTTCCCTTCTTTCCTCCCTTCTTTTCTCCCTTCCTTCTTTCTTTTCTCCCTCCCTTTCTCTCTTCCTTCCTTCTTTCTTCCTTCCTCCCTTCTTCCCTTCCTCCTTCCTTGACCTGAAGACAGCACCAGGGTTAAACATCCCCAGTGCTGTCGTGAACCCACAGGCCAGTTTCTTCCCTGAGAGGTCGTTTGAGTGAGTAGTTTTAAACTAAATGTTTACTAAATGTGTTGTTTAGAGCCACTTTGATAGAAGACGCTCAAACAGAAGTGTCTGCTGATGTGAATCAGATCCGTATTACGCTGGCAAGGCCCAGAAAGTCAGCTTTAAGTCCTTATCCATTAGCTCACAGCTGAACAAACTGTCTATAAATGGAGACAGTTTAGAACGACTGCTACTTTTCCTAGAAGAGGGTTCCCAGCCAGGATGACTCCCAAACCGCAACAGAATCCTCAACGGTCCGAGGAAGAACCCATAAACTTCAGCTGGAAGATCTGAAGACAGAACTGGGACAGGCAAACATCCACCCATGTCTCTGCCATACTTAAACCACTCAGTATGCGAGGTGTGGACCCGGCTGGCACTGTGGTGATCCACAACGCTTTTGGGGACATGTTTGGTGGAATAATGAAACAAAAGTTTAACTGTTCGGACTGATTCCTCTGGACTATGTGTGGTGCAATAAGGGCTCATCAAAATATCATCCCACTTGTGAAACAGAAGGACTAATTGTGAAAATTGTTGAGAGATCCAACAAATAATAAGGTCCTAAAGGTTGTTGGCACTAGTTATATCATGGATAGGGATGGGCGGTATGGACTAAAAAATGTATCACGATAATTTCTGGCATTTATCCCGATAACGATAAAAATGACGATAAAAAATACCAATTCAACTCCACCTTTGTAACTATAAATCTATCACCACATTCAGTCTTTGGAGCCCCCAAAACACTGCTCTAAAAGAAAACTAAATGCTACTAAACTACACCAATTAAATTGAATTAATAAAAACCAATTAAATTGCAAAACTGTAATGACTCAAACGAAATAAGTTTGAAATGTAGGAACAGATTCAACATTTATTCAGTAGAGACGAGAGACGAGGGAGGCAACCTGACGGTGACTACGCACTCACGTAAATCCACCACAAGGGCTTCAGAAACAGAAAAGCTGCCTACCGAAGTGACCCACAGCCCAGATCTACCCCAGAGAGTTGCACCTGAATGACCTCATGAGAGCTGTTAACACCAGACACGTCTGTCCTGGTCACAAACTGAAAGCTGGTCCTATCCACAGCTACCAAAAGCTAGGGATGGGCGATATTTTACCGTTCACGATATACCGTCAAAACAATTCCCCACGGTAAGAATTTTTCATCTCGCGGTAAAAACGATAAATTCCCGTTGATGACGTTTTTGTGTAAAACTGATTTATGGTTCTGAGTTAAATCCACGCACAACGTACGTAAGGAAGGAAGGAAGGAAGGAAGGAAGGAAGGAAGGAAGGAAGCAAATGAGCCAGAAAGAAAGAAAGAAATGAGCCTAAATAGAAAGAAAGAAAGAAAGAAAGAAATGAGCCTAGAAAGAAAGAAAGACTGAAAGAAAGAAAGAAAGAAATAAGCCTAGAAAGAAAGAAAGAAAGAAAGACTGAAAGAAAGAAAGAAAGAAATAAGCCTAGAAAGAAAGAAAGAAAGAAAGAAATGAGCCTAGAAAGAAAGAAAGACTGAAAGAAAGAAAGAAATAAGCCTAGAAAGAAAGAAAGAAAGAAAGAAATGAGCCTAGAAAGAAAGAAAGAAAGAAAGAAAGAAATGAGCCTAAAAAGAAAGAAAGAAAGAAAGAAAGAAAGAAAGAAAGAAAGAAAGAAAGAAAAAAAGAAATGAGCCTAGAAAGAAAGAAATAAAGAAAGAAAGAAAGAAAGAAATGAGCCTAGAAAGAAAGAAAGAAAGAAAGAAAGAAAGAAAGAAAGAAAGAAAGAAAGAAAGAAAGAAAGAAAGAAAGAAAGAAAGAAAGAAAGAAAGAAAGAAAGAAAGAAAGAAGTATAAATTCCTGTTGATGACGTTTTTGTATTGGTATTTTTTATATCGTTATTGGGATAAATGCCAGAAATGATCGTGATACATTTTTTTAGTCCATACCGCCCATCCCTACCAAAAGCACCTACTCAAAGTTATTCCTGAGAAAGTGGTTTCACCAGATATTAAGTCCAAGACTTCACCAACATTTTCCTCCTCCAACAGTGTGAATGTTCAATATATGTGTTCAATTAAGTCACGAGACAAAGAAGTACAACAGTTTCCTCACAGATTTCATTACAGTGAGAGACCTTATTAACTATTAGTTGGAATACGTGGACCTTAAGAGCTTGGGTCTATTTGTACAGTATCAAATCTGTACTTGTTAAAGGTTACCTGGTACAGTTTGGTATTATGAGCCTGGTTAATAGGACTAAATGAAAACAGATGCAACAACGGATACTGAGTTTAAAAAAGAAGAAAATAAATGAACACCTTGGTGTGCCATGCACATCCTTAACAGTGGAAGAGGTTTTACATTTGACACAATCTTATTTACATTTAAGCGACGGGGGCTCTCTTTAGACATGTGCCAGCATCTACAGGACTGTCTCAGAAAATTTTAATATTGTGATAAAGTTCTTTATTTTCTGTAATGCAATTAAAAAAACTAAAAATGTCATACATTCTGGATTCATTACAAATCAACTGAAATATTGCAAGCCTTTTATTATTTTAATATTGCTGATCATGGCTTACCGGTTAAGATTAAGATTCCCAGAATATTCTAATTTTTTGAGATAGGATATTTGAGTTTTCTTAAGCTGTAAGCCATGATCAGCAATATTAAAGTAATAAAAGGCTTGCAATATTTCAATCGATTTGTAATGAATCCAGAATGTATGACATTTTTGTTTTTGTAATTGCATTACAGAAAATCACAATATTCTAATTTTCTGAGACAGTCCTGTATAGTCAACATTCACTAACGGCATTCACCGATACTAAGCTAACCTTGGTAATATCTGTAGAATAAAAGAAACTAAAGATCATTAGGCAATAGTGGCATATACTCAACTTCAAACTCAACTCAACAGATAAATTAATATTCTTATCATATTTCTGTGTCTCTATACCTGACATAAAAACATGACCTTAGCTCTTCTCCATCCACTGTAACTGTAATCTTTGACGGATGCTGCACAAGCACAAACGTCATGAGAGGGGAGTTAGTCAAGATGGCTGCTTTATAATCCGTTGGAAATAGAGCAGTCATTTTTAATCATCTGCCAGTGACAGTGTCTGAAGCCTTGCAGAGGTGACTGTGATGCTGATAGCCGCTGGAGGGGCGCGCTGAAATCCACAAGCACTAATTTGTTCTCCAGCTTGCCCAGTCTGTGCTGAGAGCAGCATTATCAGAGAAGGGGTAGGCAGAAAGGATAGGTCCCTGTACATTTGCACACACGCCGTTCTTTATGGATGTGCCGTCTCATTTTTCTGGAAAACGACCCACAAAAAGCTACACATTCGTACAAAATGATATATCTCAAGTACCATCATCATTTTTGAGAGATCCTTCCAAAGTGAATTTTCTACTGTTCAGAATTGGCTAGGATCTAATAAACTATTGTCAAACAAAAAGAAATCATGCTCAATGTTGACCTCATTCAAACACCTCGGCCTCTGGATCGAACCATTATTTACTTTCAAACATCATATCGAGTCCGTCACAGCTAAATTACACCGCAACCTAGGCATCCTTTACCGATCAATAAACTGTTTCACTCTACAAACAAGGAAAAGAATTGTCACACAACTTTTATTACCCATTTTAGATTATGCTGATGTTGTCTACCAGAACACTTATGAATCACATCTTCAACTCCTCAATGTCATTTACAACAGTCTCTGTAGATTTGCCTGGTGCCCATATCGAACTCCCCACTGCTCCACTCAAGAAGACAATACCACTGGCTCCAACTCATATTCAAATGTATCCACTTTAGTTATCCATCTTACTTAAAAAAAAATCTGATTCCATATACATCCTCATATTCTCTCAGAAACACTCAGCAACCCTTCTTTTTTGTTCCTTTGACGTTTAAAGAAATTGGCAGACGTGCTTTTAAGTTCAAAGCCCCATCAGACTGGAACAACTTACCCTTCAATATAAGAAAACTTAATTCATTACACCTCTTTAAAAACTCACTATATTCCAACCTCAATAAACCATGTAGTTGCCTCTAGTGGTATGGCTTTCTCATTTTATTTTTATTTATTTATTTTATATATAATGTATGTATTTCTTCATATATTGTATCATAATGATGATGACAATGGCTATTATTAATATTGTTGTTCTTGTTGTTATTCCTGCATTATATGCAGTGTTTACTTGTGTTCTTTGGGTCGGTAGGTCTTGACTGGTGTGTGTGCAGGTTTGTGTGTGAGAGCCTTATGTATTATGTATGTTGTATGTAACTGTTTTGTACTGTGTTGTATGTTTTTTGTTGGACCCCCTCGAAAACGAGATGATTCATCTCAAGGGGCTATCCGTTAATAAATTGACTTAATGTTTCACCTCACTCAAAATTCACATGAAGGTTTCCAATTATTTCTGTTTAGAATAAGCTAAATAAACATTAAGTAAAATAAACAAGCAAGTCATCTGGTTTCAGCAGCACTTAGTATAGATGTTGCTGCTGTTACGTAATACCCACGATCCCAGGAAGTGTGTGAACTTCCACATTTAGAGCGGAACACTGACTCAGAAACAAAGTAAATCTTCAAGGTTAATCTCTGTGGGTTTGTTGAACTCACTTGCATCATCCATGACATCCATGTCAGTCCCCAGCTCGGTGCTGGTGAGGTGGTACCGGTACTGGACCGGATCATTGAGAGCTGACAACAGGATCAGTAGAACCACAGAGTTGATGAGCTGTCGGGAAAAGAAAACCAACACATGATTGGACAGTATGATATCAATTATTTATGGTTATAATAAAATTAAATAAATTTTTTTTAAAAACTACATATTTTGCAATCTTCTTTTTTTTTAACCAATTATGTGACACAGATGGACTGCTGACTAGTAGTTTCAATAAATATAGTACTCTTCCAGGTCTGGGTCTCAATCAATCACTGTAATCAATCACTGTGCAATAATAATAATAACCACAATCATATGTTGTAATAATGCAACTTTCAATAACCATGTCTACCTCATACTGCTGCACCTTTCACTTTAAAAAAAAAAATCTATATATGTTAATAAGAGACATTTGTCTATTTACTTTACAGTGAGCGAAAATAACCAAGTCAAATATCCCCGTCTTGTTTGACCTGACTTGGCCAAATAAACATGATTCTGATTCTGATTAGATTAAATGACTTCATAAATCTTATGTCACCGTTTTTTAGCATGTGGAAACTTGTGGGAAGTAATTACTGCTTTTTATAGCCTGGTTGATTAAGACTGGGTTTTACCTGGCTTACTGAACTATATTTAAAACTATACTACTTTGTTTGCACTCCCAAGTCAATATGCACGTAATATTTGCACTAGTTTAGCAACCTCTGATAGGTTGTTTATATATAGGCCTTAAACCACCCTCTTGTATAGCACTTTATAATTTATAATCTGTATATACTGTATTAATATAATACTTTCTGTTGCACTTCTGGTTGGATGCCAAATTGCATTTCGTTGCTCTGTACTGTACACAGGGTTGCCAACCGTCCCGTATTGAGCTGAAAAGGGATGCACTTTGTCCCGTTTTACTGTGAGAGTCAAAAAAAAGTCATAAAATGCCAATGGAAAATGGCATTGAGCTGTTGAGTTCATAAGTTATTTTTCTGTTTTACTACAACTATCGCCTACAGTCATGGCCTTTGAGGCACAAATATGTTTTCTACAGACTTTCTGTTTGCACTTTTGTTATTGCACTAAAAATGGGCACTATTACAGAATGGATGTTCTGCTTTCTTTCTATTGTTGTATTGTAGGAGTTTGGGAACAAAAGAGCTGATGAACGCTTTATGTGGACGAAGGAAAAACTTGTGTTGTTTATTTCCGTCTCTCCTTTCAACTGTAACCAACAGTAACAGAACACTAACTGAAAAGTCATCATCATCGTTAATAACGGCTAGATTCTTGTGAATTCTAACCCACTGAAACTACACAGTGTCCTGCTAGTGAGTGACCACTACAGTATATTAATTTATACAATTTTAAGTTAAGCAGAACAGGTTTCTGTTTAAGAAAGATACTTATTCTATTCAGTTAATTTTGTTATTTTGCATTAAAGTGAATTGCTGGATAATAACTTGTATTCTATGTGTTCATGGCATTCAAAAATATGCATCTAATTCAATTCAGGTTCGAGTCAAATAGTTAAAAAATCATTTCAGTCACAAAAAAGGGGCTAAAAAAATTCACCAGGCCAGGAAGGGTGAAGGAAGGTGTCCCTTATTTATTTTACAGGGAGTTGGCAACCCTAACTGTACATGTGCAATGACAATAAAATTGAATCTAATCTAATCTAACCAGGAAACTGGACCATATTTCACCAGGAAACTGGACCATATTTCACCAGGAAACTGGACCATATTACACCAGGAAACTGGACCATATCACACCGGTCATGAAATCACTGCACTGGCTTCCAGTGAGTCAAAGGATAGAGTTTAAAATCTTACTGCTGGTCTACAGAGCACTGAATGGTCTTGGACCAAAATTCATGGTTGATCTGTTAGTTCCTATGAAGCTCCCAGACCCCTGAGGTTCATCTGGATCTGGTTTGTTGTGGCTCCCAAGAACCAGAACCAAGCAAGGTGAGGCAGCGTTCAGTTATTCTGCTCCTCACCGGTGGAACAAACTTCCTGTAGACCTGAGGTCTGCTCCAACTGTAGATCCTTTAAATCAGGCCTAAAACATCACTGTTTACTGAAGTGTACTAAATTAAATACTTACCTGCTGTACTCTACTGCCCTTATTTTTAACAGCTTGTGCTTTTTATTATTTTACTTATTTTTTTATCATCTTATTCATAATTGTATTCAATCTTATTTGTTATTTACTGTCTAATTATGTCTTGCCACTTTTAATGTCAATGTAAAGCACTTTGAATTACCTTATGTTGAATTGTGCTATACAGGACTGTCTCAGAAAATTAGAATATTGTGATAAGTCCTTTATTTTCTGTAATGCAAAAATGTCATACATTCTGGATTCATTACAAATCAACTGAAATATTGCAAGCCTTTTATTATTTTAATATGGCTGATCATGTCTTACAGTTTAATAAAACTCAAATATCCTATCTCTAAAAATTTGAATATTCTGGGAATCTTAATCTTAAACTGTAAACCATGATCAGCAATATTAAAATAATAAAAGGCTTGTAATATTTCAGTTGATTTGTAATGAATCCAGAATGTATGACATTTTTGTTTTTTTAATTGCATTACAGAAAATAAAGAACTTTATCACAATATTCTAATTTTCGGAGACAGTCCTGTGAATAAACTTGCCTTGCCTAATCTAATAGGGTAAAAACAGAACCAAACTATATTTAACTAAAAGATGACCCGATTAGTGTAGGAGGATTTGTTTTTGACGGCGTGTCATTTCCAACACAAGTCTTACATTTGAAGAGAAAACGTGTTCCTGGTCAAGTAACTTCCGGTCGTTTGAATTTCAGAGCATCCTTAAAACCCGATGAACCTCAAGTTCAGGGAGCAAGTGCAATAGTGCACACAGCCGAGCAACTACCCCCAAACTCGGTCCCTGTACTAGACCCGTCCCGGGGGACATTCCAGGGGAGCATTTCCCCCAGATTCCCCCAGATCTGGGCTGCAGCCTGAACTCACCATGTACCAGACCCCCAGGATGATGGTGCCCGTGCGGACATGGCAGCACAGGCAGCAGCTCGTCGAGTACCACCGGTCCCACGGAGAAATCATCTTCACGCAACACGGAGCTCACGCTATTTCATGAATGCCGTCGAAAAAAATAAATAAAAAAAATAAAAGTTGATTATTCGAGGCTGCGGACGAATGAAAAAGGGGAGCAGCTGCAGCTGGAGCCGCTTGTGTGTGTTTGGTTTGGGCGAGCAGGACTTGTGGCGGAGTTAAGCCTCAATTATGCTTCCGCGTTAAATCGACGCAGAGCCTACGGCGTAGGTTACGCGGCGACGCGCACCCTACACCGTAGGTTCTGCGTTGGTGTAACGCGGAACCATAAATCAGCCTTTAATCCGTTTATCCCGAGTCACGTGACCAGAGGAGGATTCTGACTGCGATCAGGGAGATGATGGTGATGATGAGGAGGAGGAGGAGGAGGAGGAGGAGGAGGAGGAGGAGGGATCCATGCCCCCAAATCCCACTACATGTTTTATTTCAAGTCTAGAAATATGCGCGTTATTATCATTGCCAGTACACGAGTTGGAAAAAAAAATCAGCGGGGATGGTGGATTTTATCATATGGGGAGAGTTAATTTGTGCTGATTACAAATAATATAATATATTACAAATAATAGCATCAAAACAGATCAAAACACCTGCAGATATACTGCAGGAATGACATAGCAGCAGTTAAATGCAGCCTTCTGTAAACTTTAAATATCCACTGGGTTTACATCAAATACATCAAAACACAAAAATAAAAAACAGTTTTCTGAACTTATCAATATGCCATTGTCCTTCATAGGATAAGTAAAATGGATCGCTGCAAAAACTCAAAATCTTAACAAGAATATTTGTCCTATTTCTAGTTAAAATGTCTCATTTTAGTAAAAAAATCTCATTACACTTAAAACAAGACTCATCACTGGAAAAAAACAACAATTTTCACCTGTTTCAAGTAGATTTTCACTTGAAATAAGTAGAAAAATCTGCCAGTGGAACAAGATTGTTTTGCTTGTAATGAGAAGATAAATCTTGTCCCACTGGTAGATTTTCCTACTTATTTCAAGTGAAAATTTACTTGAAACTGGTGTTATTTTTCTGGTGATGACTCTAAATGTTGAAATAGCAGTAAAACCACATTCATTGATGAAATGACATAAGGGATGGAAAGGGGGGATGGCAGTTTTACAGGGGGGATGATTTGGACCGTTTTTATTTCAGGAGGGATGCCATCCCCCCTCATCCCCCCTCAACTCCAGTACTGATTGTTATCATTAGGACCTTTTTCAGAATCAGAATCAGGTTTATTGGCCAACATTTATATCATTTGTGGGTTAATGCTTGTATACTCTACATATTCATTTGGGGATATCAAAGAGATGTTTTATTACGGTATAATTATTTAAATAAAATGGGAAAAGTTACAAAAAATGTTGTGCAAGATTCATAAGGGTGAGTTTTTTTTGAGCAAACAGGGGGAAAAAAAGACTTAAAGAATAGTGAAGTGATGGGAATTTCCTTTTCAGTCAGTCAGTTCCTTGTGAGGACATTCAGTTCTCCTATTTTGTCTAAGTAGACCTTTGGTTCCGTTGTCCCACGCAGCTGCATCGAAATGTTATGAGAACCGTTTAATATTTAGTCTAAAGTGTTCTTGTTCTGTTGAAAGTGTCCCAGTGTCGGTTGTCCAGCGGAAACAAAATCTCACCAGAAAAGCGAGATTCTCCAGAGTTACTGGCAGGTAGTTGAACAGGCTGGCAGTGCATGCAGGGCCGGTGGCAGGGCCGGCAGTGACGGGGACGAGGGTCAGGTGTGGGCCATCAGCAGGGGGGCCCAATCATCACTATTTTATTCATTTTTTATTGAGAAGAAGTTATATACAAGCATGCATGCAAAAAAGGAAAAAAAAAAAAAAAAGCCAGTGAGGCATGTTTTTGTTTATGATTGTTATGATGTATATTTACTTTTTTTTTTAGCATGTTTGAAATAAAGTTTTTCATTTATTCATTCATTCATTCAAGAACATCAGACAAGTGCTCCAATATATATATGTAACAAAAAAATAAATATAAAATTCCAGTGAAATTAACAGAAGTAGGGAGAATGACACATAGACGAGTGAATAAATAAAATATGAAAAAAATTCAAATGTAAATACAGTATTCATCTTTAAAAAACCTTCTCGTATATATCGGTGGATGTTATACTTTGTTTGGTGTCAATTAGTTTAAGGGATTTAATGTACTCTTTAAACTCAAGTAAGAAACCTTTAAAGTGGGGCCCAATCATCACTATTTGAGCTTTGACAATGCAGAATGACGTGTCTAATCACGTCACAGCAACTTTGGTGCCATCTATTATTTCAGCATTTTAAATTCCCAATATGCAGCAAAAAAAAGGATAACCCCTTTAAAAGCCCTAAGTTAGATTATCTCACCTCGAGGGGCAAAGGCAGCATTTTAAATTATTTATTCATGATCATGCATGGCTCATAACATTTTTTACTGCTTTTTGAAAAGGTCTGCCACCAAAAGGAAGCGGATAGATTGTTGTAGACTTGGTTTCAGCTTGGCTCCGTGCGCGAGGCTGACAGATGGGCCCCCAGTGTGCACGGCCCTAAACTCTGCTGGGTCGGCACGTCATCGCTGGATTGAGGATTTTCCTTTTTTTCCTGCAACATGATGACTACCTGTTTAAATACAGGAGCACAACGCAGGCACGTGATCTCAATCTCATAGTCCGTTTCCGGCTTCAAAGAAACTCCAAATAAAAGTAATCATGTGGTGTATGTGCAGATGGGATTCTGACGTAAGACCTTACAATCCTTTCCTCTCAAAGTTATTGGAGAACAATACCTCCCACACACACATACTTTAAGGTTATTAAAGTAGGGCTCTGAGCGCCCACGGTACCATCCATTATAGAGAAACATGCACGGTTAATATATCTGCCTTTCATGCACCCGCAGAAGAGACGGAGAGGGAAAAAAAGACAGCAACCTCCCAAGAGGAATGAATGGAAAACAATGCGATACCCTAGAGAAGGGTAGCTGAATATACAGTAAACCAGAGATTGGGAGAGATTAAAAGCGGTAAATCCTAAATGGACTGAGAGATGAGGCATGGAGAGAGAGAGAGAGATGAAGGGAAGGAGGTCAGGCTCCGAGAGCGTGCCACGCGACGGCCTCACCACATTGACTGAGGCAGTAATTTGGCCCCTGGAGGGTCAGACAGCTAAAACCTCACACACCGGTCTACTGACAGAGATTAGCACCAACACACGGCCTATGCATGATACATCAGACTTGTGGTGTATTTATTGTTAGATTTAAGAGGGAATTAGTTGTTTTGTGTATATATATATTTATTAGGGGTGGGACGATACAGGTAACTCACGATTCAATACTGTGGCGATATGTGGCCCACGATAACGATAATATCACGATACACGGTATCTACGATTTATTGTAAGAAATTTCATCAACGATATATCACGATATGTGACTGAAAAAGAAAAAATACCCATAAAAACAAAAACGTCTGTAGTTACGCATTTATTCAATGCCAAAACAAATAAAGTGCATTTGTATAGAGCCTCATTGCCTCCTAGTCTTGTAAATGTAAACACTGAACAGCTGGACTAATATGAACAATAGTGCGGTGACAACCGCGTAAATCCATTATGTGTGCTGTAATAAAATATCTGCCATCAGTTTATGGATTATTTATTGCGACAGAGAGCGCAACAATATATTGCAGTATTGATTTTTTCCCCCACCACTAATATATAATACACACACACACACAGAATGTGGTTTAATTACCATTTCATTGTTGTGGTGGGAGTTCAGGTTTGCTTTGTGTACGTTTCTGCTGTTATCTTTGCACCTCAAGTAAAAGCAAAGCAAAGACACAACAATTCATTTAATTGTCATCTTTATCGGCCAAATATAGAAATACTGAATCATTTGGGGAAATAAAATCCTGGAGACAGGTTTATAAATAATTGACTCAATCATTTTATTCATCAGAAAAAAAGTGAACGAATGGCCACCTGAGCCCCTGCAACACATCATTTAGCCATTTTCCAGATGCAGAATCAATTTTCCAGAACCAGTTGATTGACACCTTCATGACGCTGATGCAATCAGACTCTCTGGCCACAACAGGAAGTCCTCCAGCGGACATAAAAGCTGCACAAGCTCGTCTTTATGCTAAGTGGTACGCCTGGACCAAAAAAAACTTTAAAGCAAAAGATTGATCATTTCATGTACACAAAGTTTCACCGTCAAAATCATGCAAAATTAAATCAGTTCCGACATCAAACCTTGGAAATCGATAAAAATGATTCAGATGTACTGTCTATACAACAGATTAAGGCAAAGGAATTCAGTTCCTCATGTTCCTAATACATGTTCCTAATATATGTGTGTGTATATATACATACACACACATACACATACACACAATTTAAAACAAACTTATGATTAAAGCTGCTCTACATCACATCTTTATGGAAGTTTTCATTCACAACTCAAGTTTAAAAACATTTCTTCTCAAATCATTTTCACAAATCATGGAAGTCAGGAAAAAACTAAAAAAAGTTTCACATTCCACAAAAGATATTTCAAAACAATCGATCCACGCTAAAAATGTAAATTCATTACAGCATTTTGCACAGTGCAGTTACAGAAGAGGAAAAAGCCCTTACATTCTGTATGGCGTGACTTTTTCTAGCACAAAACTGGAAGAAATTGCTTTTAGAAAAAACAGAAAGAAAATCACAGAGTGCAGAAGGAGCCATTAAAAAACAAAATCCAATTAAAATAAAGATATAAATAACCATCGTGCCATGATAAAAATAAAAAGCACTGCCCCTGACTAATGGTTTAATTTCACAAACCCATAACTTCATGTTGCAGCGCCCCCTGCTGGTTCGTATCAGTTACTGTTGAGTCAAGTGACGTTTAAATATGTTTTATTGTTTCAAATTAAATTAATAAACTCAGTCCACTGCTGCTTCAAAAAACTCTGAAAGCCTTAATCTCAAATGCAACCGGTGAACTGAAGCATGTATTTAGCAGATGCGAGTGTGAGTGTGTGCAGTTGGACAGCCCTCTTCACTGGTTATGGGGAGGTTTCTACAGCAGGAATGCTTTTCACGCCACCGTCACTGACGGAAATCACAGCTCACATTCATCTGAGGCTACACAGCCAACACAGTCGGGCTGCACTTACAGGTGTCATGTCAGGGAAAGACACGGACAATTCTACCGTAATACAACACCCCAACGTCAGTCTGTGTTCAGTCGTCCTCTCTGTCCACCATAGCTGGTGAGAACCAAATTCACTTAACTACGTTTTTAAATCAAAAGATGTCTCAAATAGAAAGCTACATGTATAAATGCAGTTGGCCTCTTTATCCTATAATTTTATTGTGAGTACTTTTTCCCAGGAAACAAAGCTGCAGGAACTACGACGATGAAACTCTAGCAGGAGCACACTGGGCCTCGTTCATTAAATCTTGTAAATCTGAGTGGATTTAAACATTAATCACCTCCTCACTAAAACCGACTCTGGATTCACAAGTGCCACATTAATCTCAGATTAGATTTTAAGAGCATGTTTATGATGAGTCACAAAGTGGCAGCCTACTAAAGTTTATCGTTGTGGAAATGGCGCACACGTAACGGGGGGTGGACCAGAGGGGACATCCCAAAGTAAATCCTGTCTTTGTGAGGAATCATACCTGGTGGAGACGGCGACATACGTCCACAGAGGTCATAGAACGCATTTTAACAAACATCATTTGAATCTTAAATTGTTGTAATTTATTCTCGTGCTCAAAACTATCTGAATAAATTCTGAAAATGAAGAGAAATAGTTATTTGTCCCTATTTCGACCACATCTGCGCATGGTCACAGGCACGAGTAGTTTTAGTTCACACCTACAAAACGTTTGGAAGTAGAAACATCTTCACGAGTATCAAAATGTGCGTAAATTTCACTGCAAACAGTTTACACGTACATTTATTTAGCTCACGTTTCATGTCAGCGGAGACACCACGAGGAAATGATCTAACAAAAACAGAACCGGCTCGGAAAATACAAACACGTTTGTTTTACGGGAGCTTGGATGTTCGCCCCCACGTGCGCGCAGTACAGTTGTTGTAGAAAAAGCAATCAGCTCAGCGTGTTGTGGAAAGACCCTGGACTGTGTCCCTGCAGATGTACGCGTGAGCGTTGCACTGAGACGGGTCTGAACCAAACCTAGACTATCCCTTAGCCCAAACCCCAGAACGGACCCGGGTTATCCGTGAAGGGCAGCAGCCCGGCAGACAACACAAAGTGCATCATTTGGGGCAACAAAACTACATTGTTCTCGTTTGGCTAAAACTTTTGCAGAAAATTAAAAAAAATAAAAATCATAACCCGTATGTTTTATTTTGGGTTAATAATTACAAAAACTCTTGTAGAAGGAAAGTTACAAAAAAAAAAAAAAAAAAAAACTTTTAAGTTATAAACGCAGACTTTTGCTAAAAGTACCACCTGAAACTCCACTCTGGTTGCAGTGCAGCAAATAGTGCAAAAGTTAGTTAAGGTTTCAGTCCACAGGACCACATTTCATCACTGTACAGTATTTATCCAAGCAGGTTGTCTGCTGCTTTTGTCATTTTTGTTGCTGTGTTCGGTTCATTGCTATTTATCCCAGAAAGAAAGTGTACCTGGACATTATTGCATGTGAGACTTTTAACAATCATTTGCATATAAGCTTGGTATGGACCTGTGGTGTCACTTCAAGGTTCTCTCCTGGCCTTCTTCTTCTGGGACGGCTTCGGAGGCTCAACCGTCGGCTCTGGATTCTCTGAGAATAGAAAAAGGAAAGCAGACGGGTCCAGTTACAGCCAAACCTTTACCACGCGCCCTTTCGTTGGACATGAGATGAATCCTGTTACTGGATTCTCAAACTGTTGGACTGCAGCATTCAGATATTAAGGTTAATGTTCTTGAATAAATTCAGATGAGACCCCGAGGACAAGGACTTGTCTCCACCTTGGCAGATGTTTGTCAGATCAGGACGCAGCAACACACAAAAATGTCTGACTGGCATGTATTTTCATAAGAACACTTTCCCTTCTCCTTAAGACAGGAAACATCCCCTCTGTTCCTGTTGATTGAAACCTTTATTGTCCCCTCTGGGGAAAATTAGTTGCCAAACAGCCCATAACATTCAAAAGAGAAAGACAAACAGAAAAGCGATGGAAGCAGTGCACGTCTAAAATGGTGTATGGACAAACATTTCCATATGAGAGATTTGAAACCTACTGTGGGAGGAGGAAATGGTCGTGTTGTGCTTTTTAGAGGACGGCACAGGAAGCTCCTGGGCTTTGGGAGCTGCTGAAGGAACCGAGTTCACCCTCTACAATCAGATAAGACCAGGTTAAAACAAACTATTATCAATTGATGCAAAAACATAACGCATGTTTTAAAGGAATATTCATTGTTTGCTACTTACCTGAGTGTCAGACACAACCTCCTCTTCTATTTTCTTCTTCTTTTTCCTCTTCTTTTTAGATGTTGCTGTTCCTCCAGAAGGATCTTCTGCGTCCTTCTCATCCCCTGATACCTTCAATCACAGATCATAGTCAAAATATCACATGAAAATGTCAAATATACAATTTTTGGATATTTTTTGAGGCAAGAGACTGTCAAAAGAACCAGGACCTGCTGAAGCTTATCGTTAAGGCCATTATTAGGCACCATTTAGAAAAGCAAAGTGTATAAATAAAGAATAAGAAGATTGTAAAACCTTTTTATGCACAGGTGGATCCTTCTGCAGAGCAGTTGGTTCTGCTAATGCAGGTGGTTCCTCGTAGTTCCCCCAGTGCTCTACTGGGGCGCTCCAGTCAGATCCCGTATCTGCTGCTATCCCGTCTGATAGATGCACATCAAACATATTGAAGTAAGATTAAAAACTAAAAACAGTTACTGATGTGTGGGAGGTTACTGCTGGTTACTTACTGAATCCTGACCACTCGTCATTAACAGGGTAGTTCGCCCACTGCAGCTCAGCTGAGTTGGATAGTGAGTCTGCATGAGAGCGAGAGTTATCCAAAGGAGTTAGGGAGCTTAAAATCAGCAGTGAAGAGAAAATGATCATCTGACTTTCTTTTGATGACACATCTGAGAAGTTGTTAGAGTATCAACCTGTGGCGTTCAGTCCCAGGACGGAGAAGGACACGGGGCGGAGGTCGGCTTTTATCCGGCCATCAATGCCGCTCCATGCTGCTGGTGACATCACACGGAAAAAAACAACCTTCATACTGGCTGAAAAGCGTTCTGGTTCATAAACCTGGCAACCCAGACTTATTATAATAATAATAATAATAATAATAATAATAATAATAATAATAATAATAATAATAATAATAATAATAATAATAATAATAATAATAATAATAATAATAATAATAATAATAATAATAATAATAATAATAATAATAATAATAATAATAATAATAATAATAATAATAATAATAATAATGGCTTGGTTTTATATAGCGCCCTTCAAGGCACCCAGAGCACTTTACAGAGACCATTATTCATTCATACACATTCTCACTGGTGGTGGTAAGCTACATTTGTAGCCACAGCTGCCCTGGGTCAGACTGACAGAAGCGTGGCTGCCATATTGCGCCAAACGGCCCCTGCGACCACCACCAACATTCATACACATTCACACACATTCACAATATTAATTCTGATAAACCATAATTTATAAGCTACGAATTACACATTTTAACGTGTAAGCATTTATTTTGAATGGGAGGTCCAAACATCCCGACTTTCAAAGTGTATATATAGTTTAGAAGTATATTATAATGTATGAGTATATTATGATATGTAATATATTTATACTACTATAAATAGAGGTATGGGTATATTATAAATTATAAAGTCGTTGCAAACTATTTTGCTCAAAAGTGGAACATATCTGGTGATAGTAGCAAATATTGTTACTTAAGATGTGGATGGTTGGTTACTTAATCTTTTATTTTTGGTTCAATTTATTATTTCAGGAATTGTAGTGAATGTTTTTCACCCTTTTTGAGTTGGATTATTGTCATCTTTTGTATGTCTATGTGTGGACCCCAGGAAGAATAGTCTTCCCATGGTGAAGACTAATGGGGATCCTTTTTAATAAACAAATAAATAAACAAATAAAGAGTTCCTGTGTTAATCAGTGAAGTCTGCTTTAATTTGCAGGATTCACTGAGAGATGTTTGAAACTAGACTGTATTATTGTGCCGTTGGTCTGGTTTAAGGTGACGGTACCTTGTGGCTCCTGAGCCCAGGACTGCGGTTCAGGCCGTGGCCTGTAATGCCCCTTCGTCGACACGGAGCTCCACTTTGTTCCTTCGACCGAACCCCCCTGACCTGTGACCTTTAAGGACATGTCTGACCAGCCTGCACCACCGACTGGAGGATCCTTTTTCAAAGCGGAGGAAGCTGAAACAGCAGGACAGAAAGCAAAAACGCAGAATTGATCAGCTGCAAATGTAAGATTAAAGTCATGACTTTTTTATCTATTTGTCTTTACCAGCTCCACTGGAGGCATCAACCTTTGTGGCCACTCTCACATGTTGGGTCTCTGGAATAGGTTTAGAGAGAAATCCATTTAATCATCATTCACACTGAACTCAGTATGTTAATGATGTGTTAGTTGCTAAACAATCTGACATTTTTATACCATGTTCATTTTCTTGTCTAACACACTTATGAGCTGTACTCTAACAATTAAAAAAAAAGACAAATTTTATCTTTAGTAAAACAAATACCATGGTTTCTTCTGTTCTTCTTGGTATGTGCTGTGGTTGCAGGTTCTGGGTGGGTTAGGGAGCCTCCTGGACTAGCAGAGTCCTCAGGGCCTTTCTCCTTCCTGCGCTGTTGCTTCTTCTCTCGGTTGCTGACTTTGGTCTCCCACGCACCCGCTAAACACGCAAAACAAGCACAGGACACTGCTTTGACTACAAGCTACACGGGTAAGATGTGACAGAAACTCTTTTAAGTGACGCTGACTGTCCTGGAAATGTTCTAGGTACGACCAAACTGTTTTTAAATAAGGGGTTTCTAATGATGCTGACGCTGAAACAATAATTATAACCACAACAACTAAGCTGCTGCCATCCACACTGAGTCATAAACTGTATCCAGGTCACGAAACAGACTTCAGCAAGAGCCGCCAGGAGAACCAACAGCTCTGTTACGAGAGCGTTCTTCTGAGGACACATTCAGAAAACACATCTGTGCGTGTCATTGTATCACAGGTAATACACGTCATTTTTTAATGTACAGGACTGTCTCAGAAAATTAGAATATTGTGATTTTCTGTAATGCAATTACAAAAACAAAACTGTCATACATTCTGGATTCATTACAAATCAACTGAAATATTGCAAGCCTTTTATTATTTTAATATTGCTGATCATGGCTTACAGTTTAAGAAAACTCAAATATCCTATCTCAAAAAAATAGAATATTCTGGGAATCTTAATCTTAAACTTTAAACCATAATCGGCAATATTAAAATAATAAAAGGCTTGCAATATTTCAGTTGATTTGTAATGAATCCAGAATGTATGACATTTTTTTTTTTTTTTTTTTTTAAATTGCATTACAGAAAATAAAGAACTTTATCACAATATTCTAATTTTCTGAGACAGTCCTGTATATTATGAGGTCAGATATCGTATTATTTCAAAATTTCATGTGTTGTAATCTACACCAAAGACTGAGTCAAAGTAGAAATAATTCCTATTCAATTACGTTATATAACACTGGATTTGCAAAAGGAAACCACAACGTTAATGAAGTATGTGTTTTTTTTCTTGTAATTCTTCTTATTAAGAAGGTGAATTATAGTAGGGAAACAGAAGCATCGCCTTTGCGGCGTCCAACTTTCTACGCCACCAAGCAGAAGACACAATCGTCATTCTGTTCTAGTGTTAAACTCCATCTGTTTGAGGCGTTTTTATTCACCGTAGCTATCGCTAGTTATTGTTGTCGTGACATTTACCATCATCAGGTTCCTTCGCATCGTTCTTGGAAACACGCTGAACAAGTTTCACTTCTGACTTGGTTTTCTTCTTGTTTTTCTTCACCTGCAGCGGAGCCTGAACAACCGCTACCTGAGAAATAAAAAGTTAAAAACAAAGTGTTTTTGGGCCGTGTGTTCTGCTCTTGAATGTGGCAAATCTGACAAACACAAATTAAAGCCTGTTGCTGGTCGGTTAAAGTTGATTTACCTTCTCAGCTGTTTTACGTGGTGCTAGTTTAGAAGCTGCCTCGGCCACTTTAACGTCCTCTTGAGCCACGTTCACCGGTTGTCCGTTGGACTGGGTCTTCTGAAAGAGAAAGACGTTTGGTAAACAACACGATACTAAGCCACAGTTAACGCACACAAAAATAATAATAACAATCTTAAACTCAGCATTTTAAAGCAGAATAACGACCAACTCCTACAACAGAAGTGAATATTTATTTATTGAGCGCACACTCAATAAGAATTAACAGATTTATTAGTTTATTAGGCTTAAGCAAAAGGGATTTTGCAATGAATTTGAACAGTTTTGAACTTGACTGACATTATAGTTAACATTTCTTCGTCATTAATAGCTTATGTTTGAAAACATTTCAGTTTATTACAGAAATACCTTTGCTATGAAATAGCCTTCCTGGTCATTCTTATAATGATGGAAACTATGAAACTGACCCCATCGTGAGGTACAGCTTGCTGGTACTGGGCTGGTAGTACCAGATTCAAAAGTGCCTGAATTCTTCATGGCATGGATTCAACAAGCTGCTGGAAATATTCCTTAAAGATTTATATTATTGACATGATAGCTTCATGGAGTTGCTGCAGATTTGTCGGCTGTAGCGTCCACGACTGGAGTGAGATCAGGTGATCTGACTCAAATGGCGCTTTTACACTAGTACCTACTCAGCGCGACTCGACACACCCCCGTTTGGCGCTTTTACACTACGGGCCGAGGTGGGTGGAGGCGTGCCGAGTAGATACTTTTCTGTAACTATTCTGCCGAGGTTCTAACCGGCTGAGTCGGCTGTATCTGATGTCATCACACTACAGGCCATCGATTGGTCAGGGGGGCCGTCAGACGTTTGAATCAGGAAGTGGGAATCAGCGCAAGAGCGGCTCGCGACAGGCAATGGCAGCGCAAACATCTGTTTGGTGATCCAACTCTGAGGTGCAGATGTTCATAAACCTGGTGCTGAGGAGAGAATTAAAAAGGGATGTAGACGGGTGATAAGGAACGACCAGATCCACCAGGAGATCAGTCACTTCTGAGCCGCTCGCGGCTCCAGCTGACTTCGCCGCTTGAAGCTTCTCTCACTCTCATTTTTTAACTTGATATCGAACACAAGTCACAGACCCAGCAGCACATATATCATCTCCTCCAGGTTCTACATCTTTGGTGTTGTTGTCTTCTCCGTTTAGATACACAATCAAATACGTCACAGCAGCTTCTCTCCAACCCGCCCACTTCTCATCTGGGTGTCTAAAAAGAAACGAGGGCAAGGCGAGTCGAGTCGCGCTGAGTAGGTACTAGTATAAAAGCGCCAAAAGTGTACCAACTTAAACATCCCCAACGCCACACCAGCACCTGAACTGTTGATGGGAGGCAGGATGGATCCATGCGCTCATGTTGTTTACACCAAATTATTACACCACCATCTGAATTTCAGATGAAATTGAGATACAGGGGGGTGGTAGTCTAATGGTTAGTGGGCTTGGGTCTGGAGGAGCAGGGTTCAAGCCCTGAAGATGCCAATCAATATATACCGCCTTGGGTCCCTGAGCAAGTTGCTCCCCGGTGCGCCAGAATAAAGGCAGCCCACTGCTACTAGTCTAATTAGTGATGGGTTAAAAGCAGAGGACACATTTCAGTGTGTTTCCATGTAAACTGACGAATAAAGCGGTTATTATATAATTATATAAGTGATTTTTTCCTAATCTTCTATTTATCCTTTGTGAGCCTCAGTTTCCTGTTGTACGCTGACAGGAGTGACTCCTGGGGTCTTATCCATCTCCTTCAAGTGTTATGTGTTCAGTACTGGTACTCTACATACACACATATTCTACAGTCTTTCTATAGTTCGGAACTAGTCTGCCCATTTTCCACTTGACCTCTTTGATATCAATCAGGCATTTTCACCCAGATAACCGGACCTTTTTCTGTAAAACCCTAGAGATGGTTCAGCGTGAAAATGCCAGTGGATCAGTCTTATCTGGCACTAACAACCACATATACATATATATGTATACACACACACACACACACACACACACACACACACACACACAATATATATATATATATATATATATATATATATATATATATATATATATATACACACACACACACACACACACACACACACACACACACACACACACACACACACACACACACACACACACACACACACACACACACACACACACACACACACACACACACACACACACAGGACTGTCTCAGAAATTTTGGATATTGTGATTTTCTGTAATGCAATTACAAAAATGTCATACATTCTGGATTCATTACAAATCAACTGAAATATTGCAAGCCTTTTATTATTTTAATATTGCTGATTATGGTTTACAGCTTAAGAAAACTCAAATATCCTATCTAAAATTTTTTTTAATATTCTGGGAATCTTAATCTTAAACTGTAAGCCATAATCAGCAATATTAAAATAATAAAAGGCTGGCAATATTTCAGTTGATTTGTAATGAATCCAGAATGTATGACATTTTTGTTTTTTTAATTGCATTACAGAAAATAAAGAACTTTATCACAATATTCTAATTTTCTGAGTCCTGTATATACATAAACAGGTTAACCTGATCAATGACGTCTATTAGCTACACACTGCTAACCTTCTTGTTTCCTTCAAAAAACCCTCATCCAGGATCAATAACGCAGTTTTAATTCCAGTGAGCTTTAGTCAGTTATCATCAAAAGGCTTCATTTACGTTCCTTAAACAGTGATCTGCTCGGCTGAAGGGTATTATTAATGAGCAATAACCGGGTTAAACCAGTAGCATGACGCGGCTGCTCTCGGTGTTAAGGCTGATTTATGGTTCCGCGTCACACCGACGCAGAGACTCCGGCGTAGGGTTACCCTACGCCGTCGGTTAAACGCAGAACTATAAATCAGTCATTGATATGGTTTCTCACCTTTTCACTGGTTTTCTTTCTGTTCCTCTTCCTGGGTTCCTCCGTCTGGGCCGGGCCGGTCCCAGCGGTGCTGGTGCCGGCTCGGCCGGTGCTGCTGGGACTGGGACCGGGCACCGGGCCCGATCCCCGCCGCCTCCCCCCGGCCCCGGCGGCCCAGGCCGCCCCGACCAGCAGCAGCGCTGCCCCGGCCAGGACCAGCACCAGCACCAGCACCAGCACCAGGACCAGCCAGGGCGGGAACAGCTCGGGCCGCAGCCCCAGGTCCAGCCCGAGCCGGGCCCGGACGTAGCCCTGTCCCTGGGAGAGCAGGTCCCTGAAGCGGGCTGACAGCAGCTCTGCTGTGTGCAGAGCCAAGCTCGGCAGGTCCCCGTCCATGTTACTAGACTAGTATCAGCCTCACTCACACCAGCATCCGCATCCTGGTGGAGGGGGGGGGGGGGGAGTGGCTACTGGAATACAGACATGCTGAGAACCGGGGGGAAACCTGGGAAATCCCACTTTAATGTCGGTTTATAGTTGGCCTGAGCTCAGCAAACCGCAATATTTTATTTTCACATCCAGAATTGTCCATGGGCCAGACCAGATATCAGCACCACTCAAGGTGACACAACTTGCTTACAGGACTGTCTCAGAAAATTTGAATATTGTGATAAAGTTCTTTATTTTCTGTAATGCAATTAAAAAAACAAAAATGTCATACATTCTGGATTCATTACAAATCAACTGAAATATTACAAGCCTTTTATTATTTTAATATTGCTGATTATGGCTTACAGTTAAAGATTAAGATTCCCAGAATATTCAAATTTTTTGAGATAGGATATTTGAGTTTTCTTAAGCTGTAAACCATAATCAGCAATATTAAAATAATAAAAGGCTTGCAATATTTCAGTTGATTTGTATGAATGAATGAATGAATGAATTAATTTTATTTTGGTGTCATGTCCGAAGACCCATCCCTTACGGGATTATAAGACACCAGAAACAGAAAATCATCAAATACACAATATCACACGCACTTAATTGGGAGCTGCACAATGTACACCAGAAAAACAAACTAAATAAATCAAAAACCATACTGGATATTTTTACATGTATGTTACTTTTCTTCGCCTATCCCATGCTTTCTCCAAATAATCAGCAAGTGCAAATACTTTATGATCAAAAATCCATTTGAGTCTCTCAGCATCGCTTACCCACCTTTGTAATTAATACAGAATGTATGACATTTTTGTTTTTGTAATTGCATTACAGAAAATCACAATATTCTAATTTTCTCAGACAGTCCTGTATAATTTTTGAAAATATCCATGTCTATAGATCAGGGGTCTCCAACCCTGGTCCTGGAGAGCACCTATCCAGCATGTTTTAGATGTTTCCCTGCTTCAGCACACCATGATACAAGGAGCTGTGTCAGCAACAGAACTGTCCAGACCTTGATGACAAGTTAATGATGACCATTGATTAGAATCAGGTCTGTTGAATCAGGTGCTCCATGCAGGGAGACACCTAAAACATGCTGGATAGGTGCGCTCCAGGACCGGATTTGGAGACCCCTGCTATAGATGATATTTTGGTATGATAACCCTTCCTGAGTGGCAGCTGTATCATAGTTATCAGCTCATGACGTTCAGAAAATTACACTTTTTCAGGGGTCACCAATCCTGGTCCTCGAGGGCCGGTGTATGTTTTACATGTTTCGCTGCTTCATTGCACCGTGATAAAAGTGACTGTGTCGTTAAGAGAATTGTGCAGACCTCAATGACAAGCTGATGACGATGATTAATTAGAATCAGGTGTGTTAAAGCAGAGAAAACTCTAAAACATGCAGGACATCAGCCCTCGAGGACCAGGATTGGTGACCCCTGCTTTAGATGCTGGTGCATATCCTGGTTTAGACTCATGTACAGGATATCTGTTAATGTTTCACAATATTGTCTTTGGTATCATTTTAAGCATTCATTCAAGCTAAGATGTGAATCTTTCTGACCAACACAGAGGTCACTGCAGCTCTTTAAACTATAAACACACATTTTTACACAATTTTCACCTAAATGATATACTATCTTTTATCCCTGTGTCATCTAGGAACAACAGAGACACAAAATCCAAAAATTGGAATACTCATAGGACCATAAGGATTCAGGAAATGTATCACATCTTAGCTTGAATGAATGCTTTAAAGGTCCCCTTTAAAATGATACCAAAGACAATATTGTGAAATATTGACAGATATCCTGAGTCTAAACCAGGATATGCAGCAGCATCTAAAATGTAATTTTCTGAAGAGGCTTGGTAACTCCATGAGCTGATAACTATGATACAGCTGCCACTCATGAAGGGTTATAATACCAGAATATCATCTACAAACCTGGATATTTTGAAAAATGATAAGCAGGTTTTGTCACCTTAAGTGGTACTGACCAGTGAAATTTTGGGCTCTGGCCCCTGGACTAAAAGGGACGAGGCTGCCAGCAGCTCTCGGGGGAAATCAGTCACAAAAGCCTTAGAAAAATACAATTTATAAATACTTTTATTGTACAATAAAAAGTTTTGACAAAGCCAGCACCTTGATCATCAGACTAAAGAAAATATGTATCCTTAATAACAATAATAAAAAAAACATTTTAAATGTAACCTACACCTCAACCCAAGCCTTAGGTCAAGAGGTCATTTTCTTTTTCAAAAGGGTTATTAACTCGTTTATTATTCTGTAAAATGTATCCCAAACAAATATTGACTTTTTAAAATTGAAAGATGTGTGTAACATACCTTAAAGCCGTAATTATACATGTTTATATAACAAAAATAAATAGACCACATTTAACAAGTGTTGACTCGGACTAAAAGTCTGCATCCAATGTGAATTCAGCGTCCATCACGTTTGACATGACTCCAAACCGCTGGTACTCTGCTACTCTCTTCTCAAAGAAGTTGGTTTTTCCCTCCAGTGAGATCGACTCCATGAAGTCAAATGGATTTTCTGCATTATAAACCTTAAAAAGGGGAATGGAAGCAGAATTATCAGGATATTTACATTTGTGTTGTCTAAAACATTAAATGCCATTCACTAACACATTAAAGCTTTTTAACTATTCAGAAGATTAATCACTTTATTTTGGTCATTTTTGCAGAGAGTGGCTAAGTTAGGTCAATCTTTAACATTTCAGTTACTATAATATAAGGTGTATTTGGTCTGGCTGTTTTACACCTGTTTGATGATTATTTTATTGGAATTACCTTGGTTAGTCGAAGATCAGCGAGAAGCCGGTCAGCCACAAACTCAATGTACTGCTTCATGAGACAACAGTTGATTCCAATGAGATCAACTGGCAACGCCTCCGTCAAAAACTCCTGCAACCAGAGGACAAGAGACAAGGAATCATGAGCTTTCATTCCTATAATATAGGAAACTGAATTAAAAATGTTAACAATGTCAAACTATTACTTAACTACTGCTGTTTATGCCAATGTTAATATAGAGTAGAAGACAGGCAGAGAAATGCTGGAAAAAAATGCTGAAGTGAAGTTTGTTTTCTACCAAAAATCACCAGACCTGCTCAATCCTGACAGCGTTGGTGATGATATCCTTCACTCTGTCGTCTGATGGCTTCTTGACCAGGTAGCCGTACAGCAGGCAGGCAAAGTTACAGTGCAGGCCCTGGATGAGGATGTGACACACATGTTAACAGCTCATATGAACCGGGGTCTTCCCCGTGTTTGTGAAGGGCTCAAGTCCTGCATGTGGACGGAGTATCTTAGTATCTTCAGTCTGTCTTCCTGACTTTAAAACTGACTGCTTGAAAGAGACAGAGGTGGTGTCTGGGTCGGAAAAGTGAGCTAATTTTAGCATTTTAGGAATCAATTGTGTTGTTTGCTGACTTTTCTTGGAGCAAAGGGCAACGCTTCAGGGCTTCTGATGGAGCCGAGGGATAAGTCAGGGACAGATAACAGATGATACATATCAGCGGCGAGAGATTGTGTCCTTTGCACTTGTTGCCAGTGAAGATAAGTAAAATATAAAGTAATGGTTGTAAGATGATCGTCGGTTGATTTTGCTCACCGCATAGTCGTCTTATCCGCTTATATGCACAACGGGATTGTAAAACTCCTCTAAACAAACCAAAACTACAAATAGTCCATTAATCTAATCTTCCCTTTTATCCACAAATTCTGCAAAAGATACCTGACCAATGAGATGTACCTCAAACATAACTTGTTAATAAAAACAACAGGGCAAATATTTTTTACTGCCAAACAAAAAGGTCCACATAGAAGCAAATAGCTGTGAATTACTATTAATTATTATCATGAATATAGTGACCACAATATGATTTTACACTCATCATTTAAGCACCTGTTCTAGGACACGATGGAAAGGAAATTTGACATCTATATTAATTCACACTTTTAATGCTGCACTTAAAACTAACAAGTAAATGTAACATTTTAGACAACATGACTTTGTATTTGTGAATTGAGCTCACCTCATCCCTGCTGATCAGCTCGTTGGAGTAAGTGAGGCCGGGCATGAGGCCTCTCTTCTTCAGCCAATAAATGGCAGCGAATGAGCCAGAGAAGAAGATACCCTCCACCGCTGCGAAAGCCACAAGTCGCTCTCCTGAGAGCACAAAAGAAAAAAAACATGGATAGGAATTAAATATAGGCCAGAGTTGTTTTTGTTCAGTTTTCAGTCAATGTTTTGAACATCGTGTCTTTCTTACCGAACGTGGATTTGTCGTCATTTATCCAGTGGAGGGCCCAGTCAGCTTTGCGTTGCACACAAGGCATAGTGTCAATGGCGTTAAACAAGAAGTCCCTGAACATATAAAGTGCAATTGATTAAAACTCAATAAAATAAGTAGTTTAGTGAGTCATAACAAAGACAGTGCCAAAGGAAAACCATAGGTGTTTACCATGCTTAATCGATATACAACAAACTGTAATAATTCAAATCACATCATTTATATTGCTATAACAAATCTCATCAACAAACCAAAAGTACTCTAGGGGTTAAAAAGGGATTTAATTGCACTGCAGATAAACAACAGTCATTAACCTGAGAGAAATGTGACCCTTTACTTTAACCAAGGATAAATCACTGATCTAGGCAATACTATAAAGTTTATGAGAAAACTTTGGTTTATTATAGTCCATAGTATAAACTATAATAAACCAAAGTTTTCTCATAACTGATTTTCATATGCCATAAAAATTCTTATCCAACATAACAAACAAGTTACATGGTGTTGAACAAAACAGACAGAAGCAGCTCAAAACAAGACACTTCAGCGCAGTTAATTGCCTTAAAGTTGTTTCTTCTCATTCATTTTAGTCAAACGCTGTGAAATATAATTTCTGAAGTTAGAACCATAGTAGGACAGTTTCAACATTTTCATTTTATCTATGAATAATAAGATCTATTGTATTTCTTTGAAGAACTGCTGACATGATATTATCCGTCAAGTACTGTCCTTACCCGCCTGTTCAATTTAAACTTGAAGGCTATGATATTATATGTTAATTGCTGTTGATACATCAACTTGTTTATAATCTGTGGATTCACAAAAGCTGCTGCAGCTGGGAAAGCGACTGCTATCAGACTCCCTTCAGACGGTTAGTGGTTGGCAGTGTTGTGCACTGTAGCGGCAAGTACAGTCACCTCAACATAGATGAGGAAAAATAAAATAAATTAAATAGTTAGGAAAATTGATCCTGAAGCCCCGTAGATGTGAAAACCTTAGATAGAGCCACTATAAGTTACTGACCTCTCCCTCAGGTCCCTGATGTAAGTGTTGATGAGCATACTGTACATCTCTGAGTGAACCGTCTCAATAAGGATCTGGAAGCTGTAGAAGGAGCGCGCTTCAGGGACTTGAACTTCCTGGCTGAACCTCTGCACCTGTTGTTACAAAACAGTTGAACCACAGCGCAACGCAACACTGCATTTTGATCAGGCTGTGAATGGGGTTACACAAGCATCACATCTTGACATCTCCTTAAAATAATTTTAAATACAAGTCACTTGTGAGTGACAGCCCTCTGCACTCACCAGGTTCTCGTTGACGATGCCATCACTAGCAGCAAAGAAGGCTAAGACGTGGGAGATAAAGTGTTTTTCTTCAGGCTTCAAACGGTCCCAGTGTGCCAGGTCTTTGGATAGATCCACCTGAAAAACAACATCAAGAATGCAGATGCAGTTTCCTGGATTACTTAGCGTCCTGTGGTGACAAGTGTTTGAATATCTATGTTAATGTAGAAAAGGACAATGTTTTCAGCTGCATTAAGATTACTTGAGTGAAAATCTACATCATATTTAGTGCAATTCACTTAAATTATAATAGAAACTTGAGTTATTTGGATATTAAATGGCATTACACACCTCCTCTACCGTCCAGAAGGAGGCTTGTGCTTGTTTGTACATCTTCCAGATATCCGGATATTGGATGGGGAAGAGGACAAACCGTCTAGGGTTTTCTCGTAGCAGAGGTTCGTCCTCGGTCTCTGAGCGACTTTGACAACTTTCATCTTTTACTGTGAAGCCATTCTGCAAAAAAACAGTCATATTTATTGTATTTATTTCCGGAATGTTCCTTACGTCACAACATCCGCTATTGCGCATGCGCATTCACTCAAAACAAAGGACATGACTTACACAAATCCACTTGTCAGTCTCTTTTTCTTAACTTAACAGTATATGTAATTATTTTAGGTTTACCTGCGGTTGTTTTGCTTTCAGCAACGATAAAAAAAAAACGGTGGCCTATTTTTAGAAAATAAGCAAAAATCGTAAAAATTGACATTTCCTTTCCCCCAAACAGTTGTACCAACCACGAAACCACAAACACCTTCAACGTTTTGTATTAAAACTGTTATTCCACAGCGTGAGGTCAAGACTCGTACGTTCAGACGTCCAGAGGTTTATTATTTTTAACGAATCCTTGGCACTCATCCCTGAACAGCGTCAGTAACGCCAACCATACTGCGTCTGTTCGCAGCTCCAATCCTTCCTTACGGGTTAAATGTACAGACTTACGCTTGGATGCTCAGTTGTCTCTGAAGGAGTTTTTTTCACTGTTGGCGTCATTTTGAGATACAATTGAGTCTCCTGACTAGCTCCAGCTCGGTGCCATAATACACGGCTGTGAAGTGAGCGCAGGTTCGCACGGTTCGCACTGACGTCCAGGAAGCCTGCAGTCCCTCTGGCGGACCAGCGTGGGAACCGCACTGTTACAGAACACCGGTAGTCTCGCGATAACACCGTCCCTCTGCACTGTTACAGAACCACGATAGTCTCGCGATAACACCGTCCCTCCGCAGATACAGAACCACGGTAGTCTCGCGATAACACAGTCCCTGACAAACAATCAACACCGTCTCAGATCATATTTCCATCTTCCCTTGCAAAATTCCACATCCACAAATCCAAATTTTTACACAAAAAAACCCTCTTTTTTTACTTTTCATTGTGAATTCAATCAGTATCTGGACTTTATTAAGTTTTCTACACACTCAAAAGCAATCAAAACCTTAAATGTATGTAAATGTTTTGGCTTTTTGTTATAATTTCATCCCCCCTGGCTAGTTATAATGTGTTGTGCTTTTTGTTTTGTACTTTATTTGTGTATTGAAGCCCAGCCAGAGTCAGCCCCTGTAAAACCTTATTTTTATATTATTTGTTTATTTGTTATATTCGTTTTATGTTTTCTGCATGGAAAGGTTATGTTAATTAATTACATACGTTTTATGTTGCATTTTCATGTTATGCTGCGTTACTGTGTTGTGTGATTGTAGAGAACGTGACAGGCAGCATGTATTTTATTGTGTGTGTGCGTGCGTGCACGCGGGGAAAGCGTCAACGGTCCGTTTGGATGCAACGGGAGCTCGCGGGAGCGCGCATCGGCGGTTGAGAGCGAGAAAACAGCTGAGAGAGAGAACAGCTGAGAGGAGTCGACGTCGTGTCGAGCAGAGAACTGTTGGTCCTTTAAGTTGTGGTTTAATGTCGATAAGTAACGTTGCTTATCGACATAAAGAGGAAGACACCTCCTGAAGATTGTACTGTCTCATGTACAGTAGTTTGGTCGGAGTTTGCTGGCTAGTTGAGTCGGACTAGTCAGCCAGTTAGCTGCGTTAGCTCATGCTAACGCATCCTTCCTGCTCACGGCTGAAACCCCGACGTCGGACAACCTGAGAGGGTCCTCCTGTCCTGAGGACCGGACCACCTGCCTGCCGACTGCCTTCATCAGCCTGCCACGCCCCCTTCTCATCCCGCAGGACCGCGGACATCTCCACCCTCCCCTTCGACTGAACAGCAGCGGGGCTCGGACGCCCCTCCCCCTGCTCACCCCTCCCGTCTGTGTTCAGGACTCTGCATCGCTGTCATCTCCATCACACAGAGCTCCACCCCCGGGCAACATGTCGACATTAGAATAGGATTAAATAGGGTTAATTCGGCATTGTATATTTCCATAAGGTTTAGATTAGATAAATCCATTTGTGTGTTGTTTCTGTTGCACTAATAATAAGAAATGATCTATTTGGAATTTGTATATATTTTGTGTGAGATTAAATTAGTGATTATTGTTTAACCCTTGCCCTCCCCATTCACTTTAGTTCCTTTAACTGGGTATCCACTAATATTCCTTAAGTCCATAGAGGACGCCAGGCAGCAGCAGCTATTTAGTTTAAGGTTTAAGTCCTTGTTTAAGTTTAAGTTTAAGTAACTGACAATTTAAGTTAAGAGCAAGTAACTGAGTTATTGTTGATTGTGGCCTCGTCGCTACAATTTGATTTATACTCTTTATATGTTATAGTTCAACTTGACATTGCATAATGTGAAGATATATAATCATTGCACTTTTTGCAAATCTTAAATAAAAAAATATTTCCATCTTCCACATGAGTACATACCTGTCAAGTTTTGGATTTAAAAATAAGGGCCATTTTCCACCACCCACTGTCCCACCACCAAACCGAGGTCCAGTATTACATTTTAAGACAGGTTAACAGAGATCTAAAATAACTACCTGTAAACCACTTACAATCTACAACTAGGTGCTCAGAATCTGACAGGCCGACCTTTGTTGACACTCAAATGCTGTGGACATTCCTATGTATGTAATTCCTATAATAGAGCCTAAATGAAAACACAAAAGGGAATTAAAGCACACTTATTTTAAATATTTTCAGTGTATATACACATTGATTGTCTTCAAGTGAAACATCTACATGTTCTTTTAATTTGTCATTTTCACTCATGTGCTCTCTGGCATTCACTCTGATGACACAGAGACGCATGTTTCTGAGCTCCATCCTGCTCCTCTTTAGGAAAGTAAATTCGGTATCCCATTTTTACAGATATTTACACAAAGTCTTTGCTTTTTTTTAGCAGAAAATCCATCTGATTTGTTGTGCTGAGTTTGTTCCTGTGTTCCCACTAACCTCGCGAGAACTGCCAACTAGGCTACATCAGGTGGCAGTTCTTGCAAGGTTAGTTGACAATTCAGTTTGGAGAGACACAGGAATGCTTTTAAAAAATTATTATATTATAAAACGGGAAATTTACGGGAAAATACTAATACGGGAGGACCGTGGGAAAGAGGGGTAAAATACGGTAGTTTCCCGGCGAAAACAGGAGACTTGACAGGTATGCATGAGTAAAACGTAGCAAAACATGTGGAAGTAGACAAAAAAGAGACAACAGATGAGTAATGAATCATTTTATTTGACAGGAATGATGTTAAGTATATTCAATTTTAATTACACATAACAAGCAGCTTACTCATCTATTGTAAACATGGAGAAAATGAACACACATATAGCCGGTGAGATGGTCGTATTTCCATAAAAATATAAAGATATAGCTACACTGGTATGTTGTGTACACCCAGTCGAAAGACATCATTTGTGCACGCCCATGCACAGTTCGCGGACTTCAGCATGAATACCTGATGAAAAGCCATGGGTGGGTCGTCATCAGCCTGTTGCAAAAGAGATATTAGAAATAGGAGAAAATGCATTCATGAAATAAACCAGAATAAAAGCATGTTAAGATTAAAGCAGCTTTGTTTTAATTGTGTGTTTAAAGTTTCAAAATGCTCTTCAGCCAACTGACAATGATAATGAGATGAAGCAGGCAAGTGAATGGGAGCTTATTTTCTGCTGTATGTCCACATATACCTGTAACTGTCCAAAGACCATGATGAGGATACAACTGTCTATTGTCGGTTGAAAGTCTTGTTCTGTGATTATGTGCTTAATGCGCTTGAAAGGCAGGCTCTGTGGATTGGAAACAAATATAATTAGTTGAATGAACAGCAGCTGCTAATTCATGAGTTATTTGCTAGAAATACGGTAGAAACATTAATCCAAAGTAACTAAATATTTGCACAGTAAGGACACAAATACAGGCACTTATTCACAAAGAAGATTGGAATTAAGGACAACATGTCTACTTTTTAAGGATTTTGATTAACATCAATCATCTATGAAAAGATGCTTACTACGAGCTTGCCAGCAATTGCTTCTCTCCCCTGAAACGGAGATCCTTCCCATGTCAAGCAAGCATCAGGAGACTGACGAGGAACGGAAAAAAAAAAAGAGATGGGTTGTCAGCAAATGTATACATATAATTTATTTAATCAATTTAAAACGTGCTGTTGCACTGAAAGACCTACATATAGGTTGGCAAGTCCCATCCTGTTGGTATTGTCAAACTGGTTATAATATTCCTGGACAAACCCCTCTCCAATCTTCTGCCATAATTCTTTATCAGCAGCCATGTGTGTAGCTTCAAACCTGCAGAAGAGTCGAGGAAGTGAAGAGAAGAGATGTCAAAGTTCACAGTAGTTCATTAATCTTGTGTTTTAACATTTGAATTACAAAGAGTCCAATAAAAAAATAAATAATTAGAAATCTCTTTATTTCGCTAAATGTACAATGTACACAGGAATTTGACCTGGTAAAAACAGCACCACTGAGCAATAAAATAACAATTAGAAATAAAAATAGTAACAATATAATATGTAAATCAAAAATATATAATGTGTATGTACAGGACTTTCTCAGAAAATTAGAATATTGGGATAAAGTTCTTTATTTTCTGTAATGCAATTAAAAAAACATAAATGTCATACATTCTGGATTCATTACAAATCAACTGAAATATTGCAAGCCTGTTATTATTTTAATATTGCTGATTATGGTTTACAGTTTAAGATTAAGATTCCCAGAATATTCTAATTTTTTTGAGATAGGATATTTGAGTTCTCTTAAGCTGTAAGCCATGATCAGCAATATTAAAATAATAAAAGGCTTGCAATATTTCAGTTGATTTGTAATGAATCCAGAATGTATGACATTTTTGTTTTTTTAAATTGCATTACAGAAAATAAAGGACTTTATCACAATATTCTAATTTTCTGAGACAGTCCTGTAATATGAAGTATTTACAAGATGAGAGGAATGAAAAATGAAATAAAGTGTTCTTTAAGTGTCTTTTAGGAGCGCAGGTTGTGTGGGGGGGCTGAGATTTATTTTGGGAAAAACTGTTCAAGTGCCTGGTGGTTTTGGTCCTGATGGACCTGATCATAAAACACTTAATCACGATCCACTTGCACCTTTACTTTTATGCTGCTTAGTTTCGTGGCGGGCTTGGACTTTAACAGTTTTAACCCCGAGTTTTAACCCTTGATCCAGGCTCGGATTGAAGAAACTATGAGATGGTCCAATAACACAAATACAGTAAGAGTTTCGGTTTCATTACAATAACAAAAGTGTGTTCTCAGGCCACAAACAGCACGTGTTATGACAAGTGTGTTAATGCTACAGAACTAGCTGCCATTAAGGCCCTGATGCTCACACTGTTGATTAATCATGATTTATATCATCTGATCAAGTTACGATCACGCGAAGAGTACACACTGTAACACATAATTACATTTAACTGATAATATGATCTTTGACTGGTCTACGGGGAAAAATAATCGCCATTTATTGACCAGCATTGTTGGCGAGACGTCGCCGTTTTTAAACAGTTTCGTTTTTCCACAGGGCTTTCCCTAACGAAAGACGGTAAAAAAAAATCATACCCAAGAGAAAAGTTATACATTTAATCAGTACTTTACCGTGTTGGTGAGTTTAATGTACTTCTTTACACAGTGGGGGAAGTCAGATGAAGTTAACTTAAACCAACCCCGCGTTTCCCGCTTCCGGATGTGACACGCATGCTACGTCATCGCCAGCTGACCAATCACGGTCGAGATCCTTATTACACGGTTTAAGGTAATTTGATCCTATTGGGGGCTAAATAAAGCCTGAGCAAAATACCCAGTCACAAAACTGGATTAGGTTTTTTTTTTTCTTTAAATACATTTGTAACTTACTTCTTTATAAATATAATTGAAGAAAGAACTTCAAAACAAGACAAATACAATGTTTCTTTTCTATTTTCTAAATTTAGTTTAACATTGAGTGACGCTAGTAGGTCTCATTTACAGTACAGACCAAAAGTTTGGACACACTTCCCCATTTGTTTGAATGAGAAGACCGTAAAAAAGAGGAAGAGTAAAATAAATCTTATATTTCAAAGCTGGTAAACTAAACTTAACTGCTCTGAGTGAAACTTTTTTTTTTTTTTTTTTTAATTTGAGCATTAAAAGTAATAAATGAATGTGAAACAAAGAGCTTCTTAAATAAATTTAATAATTTTAAAAATGTAAACCTAAATGAACATGTCAATTATACATCTTTACCATCCCGTTTTGGCATGTAATCAAACATAGCTGTGACCACTTGTGACCTTGTTGCTCGTGTTCGGGCCACGTCACTGAGATCCAAGATTCTGCATCCAATCCAAGATCGGAGAACAATTAAATCACATGTTAATCCTTGGCTCGTCACTGACTTATGAATCTAAAACAACTCATCTTTGTGCATGTGCTTTTCTGAAAAGGGTGCCATCAATAATTTAGCGTTCTGTCAGTGGGACAGCTGTCATCCACAGCCAGTAAAATAAAGCTAGATATAAAGTAAACAGTTTGAAATGGAAGACATTAAATTCTTAATCATATAAGATCAATATTGCTTGGGAAGAGTGACATGAAGGAATACAGATCAGTTCATAACAGCGTGCAGGTCATTATAAACACCATTGACAGATATGCAAATGTATATTTAAAAAACTGGGTTAATTTTTCATGTATAACATTTAAAGGTCTTCACACCAATTCTGAATGTACCGTCTTACTCTGCAGGATGATTTTGTCCTCCTGACTTGTTCTAATGTGTGACATTGAAACGTTAAGAAAACAAAATTGAAAAGACAAAAGACCCATTTAGGCACTTTTAAAATCATGTTTCTACAGTTCAGTGCTTGTTGCTGCCAGGAAATGACACTCAAAAATGGAGATGTCTTCACACGCTTGAGTTCCAGTGAATTGTTTGGAAAGGCTACTATTGCTTTGTTGAGGCCACTGGACCGATAGATCCTCGTCCAAAAGGATGGCAGTAAAGGTCGTCTTCACCCGCGAGGCCTCATCAGTTAGAACTGAGCTGTGTTTTAAGTGTCCGTGTCCCACGAGGTCACGGTTCTGGCTGCGCTGTGAAATAATCATCAGTCCTGAAGACGCTGGGGATCTCTTGATGTTGGTGTGCCGCTTGTCTTCGTGGGCTGGCCTGTTTCTGTGATTGAAAAGACAAACGTTAAACTTCACCGTTTGATAGGACCGATCATAACTGATCTGTAGGATTGGAAAATACTTTGTGAGCAAAACTGTACCTGTTTAACTCTGATGCCTAAACTTCACTCGTAGATTTCAAATGCAGTCGGATCATTTAAAACAATAAATTCTCAACTGCATGAATTAAATCTTACATTTAAGAAGCCAGGGACGCTCATTGTGCGGAGGATCTTCTTGAAAGCACTCGGTAGTGTTCCTAGTTCTCCCTCGGCCTGCGTGACCTGCTCCTCCATCGCGTTGACGTTCGCTCCGACCATTTTCACGAAGGCCTGCAGGAACCCCAGGGTAAGATGGTAACTCATAATTTATTTTTCCATCAGATTTCACTTGAGTAAAAACAAACATGCTTAATTGTTATAAAAGAATACAAATGTACAAAGAAAATCTGTCTTCAGTTGTTTTTGAAGGAGCACCAACATTTTCCTTTAAATGAGAAACTGAACTCTGAATATCAGTAATGAATGAAAAATAAAATACAAGTCAGACATTAGTTGAATGCTGTTTAATCAGACTAGAAATTCAAATTTCTTTAGTATCTATGGGACAAACTTGTCACAGATCCTATAACAGTCTTAAAACCCCACTCCCAGGAATGGGGGTACAGCTGATGGACACTGCATTCAGCAACTGTTTGTTTTGTTTGGACCTTTTAAGTGACACACAATGGGTCTGCCAGGTTACCATGGTAACGTAGCGACACATCAGCATCTCTTTTGCATTAAATGCACAATGAACGAAAAGGAAAACCACCTTGGACCACTTGTTTTTGTCTCCCTCTTTTTATTCATAAAACAGATGTGGCCCGACGCAGCAGGAGTTAAAAAGAGTGTGTAGCTGGAGGAATACCCAGAAGTGAAAATTCAAAAAGCGTTTTTCCTTATAAAATGAAAAACCTAATTACATTGTATTTAGGCCGCGTTCAGACTGCAGGCAAATATCCGATTTTTAGCCCATCCAGATTGAAACTGGATGACTCTTTTGAAGTCTGAACAGTCCCAAACCGCATGAGATCCGATTTTTGCAAACCAGATCGAAACCACCTCCGGGAGGTAGTTTCATATCCGATCACTATCGCATTTGGGCAGATGCGTGTCAGTCTGAACAGCTCCAAACACTCAGATCGGATATGACTGTCCCAGACGCTCCAAACCACCCGCCCATTTCCAGTTGTGGAGCTACTCATCCTTTCACAGAGAGCATGTACAATCTCTGATGTCACGTCAAAAACTATTATTTGTAGTTTAAGTGTTGCAAATTCACATTACAACATGTTTTAATAGCAGAAAAAAAGACCGCATTTCCACGTACGGTGCGGGTCCCCGCGTACCCTACGCCGTAGGTCTGCGTTGGTGTAACGCGGAACCATAAATCAGCCTTCATATCTTCCTATCAGTCGCGCTGAGAGCCTGAACCTGCAGCCTGTCAGCTCATCAGCTGCCAGTTGTTCATCATTGCTGGTTCGTTTTGTTAACTCTGAGCTTTGTTGGTTGGTTTGTTAGTTTGCTGGTGGTTTTGTTCTGAACACTTTTCTCTTTGACGCCGGGTCCCTCCGCCGAGACACAACTTTTGCGGTATGCGTTCATTGTTATGTCTAAAAATGATGCGCAGTGCCGACCCAATCAGAAACGGTACAGATATTTTGATTTTTTTTTTATATATATAAAAAAAATAAATGTATAAAAAAAATAAAGGATCCCCATAACCTTTGATCGGGTGGGCAGGACGCACGGTTTGCCCCAAAACCAGCCTCGAGTTCCAGTAACAGAGGTCCGACGGGAGGATTAGAGTGAGATGGGGCAGTCTCAAACGATTTAAAATATTGCACAGTGTATGCCCAGCTTTACAGGTATGGAACAGCATGGGAGCTGGCTCCATATTGTTATTATTACATGACTTCACACAATACACGCGCTGGGTGACGCCTCCGCTCCGACGTCGTTGCTACGGCAACCCGTCAGATCAGTCAATGATGTGGCCCAGTCTGAACAGAGCCAGATCCGATTTGGACACTTGCTAAACACAGTGTGGACAGTCAGCCCTGAAAATCGGATATGAGAAGGTATCAGATATATATCAGATTTGCCTGCAGTCTGAACGCGGCCTTAGTGTTAGCAAGTTAGAGAGATATCGCCGTTTATGACCAGAGGTAGTCTTGGACGAGGAGTTTAAGAGCTCCTAGAGCGCAGGAAGAGAACGCTCTGCTCCGTTTATCTTTAATCAAGCTTAGTTTCTTTGCCGTTTACTTAATGAAATAAAAATCTGCCCTTTGCCAAAGTATTGTTCTTCAGTGTTAGAGCATTTATTGCACTATTTTTAACCTCCATTTACACAATGCTGGTGAAGAAAAAAACAAAAAAACAAAACATTTGAGTGGCTGCTAGATTTTGAAATCTACTCGTCACTGAGACAGGTCACATGTGGACCAAAAGTTAATTTCCTGCCCCACATGACTGCTCTGGTTAACAATAATACTTCAGTCGGGGCAGAAATGATGTAGATGGGTGATGCAAAACAACTGTATTTTACAATGTGTTCACTTAAAAAGGATCTCATCCTTCCCAGAAACTAATTTAACAGATGAACAGTAGCACATGAGATATAAACATTTATTGAGGGGAAACAAATGGTGGCTGAAAAAGGATCACAGTTTAATATGTCATGTGTTGTTGTTCATCTGAGATTGTACTAATCTAATTTTGACATCAGGAGATGACCAGATAAATGAAAATTAATTCACTTCATAAGCTTCTGATAAGTGACCATCTGATGTTCTATGTTGGTATACCAATGATGTGAATGTCTGGAGGACGAGAATGTGTTCCCAAAGCACTACAACAATAAACTTACCTCCAACTTATCAATCTTTTTATAAATGTGTCTCATTTCATCGGACTTCTGTTGGATTTGAGGTAGATTTTCATTCACTATCTGGGAAGTATCGTTACGAATCTGAGGAGGAAACAGGAAACAATGCAACAGACTCAGTGAGGTGCAGAATAAACACGACTATACGTAAACATCCAACAACCAGCCCAGCTCACCATGTCCAGCATCCCAACAAACTCGTCTACTCTCGTCAGCATTTCCTCCAAGCTTTTCTCCAAGCACAGGATCTGGTGGTTGTATTACAAGAGAGGCACAATGATTGGATGACAAACGGCTGGAAGCAAAGCCCAAAGTCACATACGACAACAGCATGAACAGTCGACCCCACACGTGCTTATGAATTTAATCAGAATGAGGTCTTTGTCTTTCTGCAGGCTCTGTTAGTCGGAGCTGGTGTCACGCGTGTCCACTTAATGCCCCTCGTGAGTGCTGATGAGCCAGATCATCACACAGCTCCAGTAAAACATAAATGTTCCCACATTTAGAACCAACTGTGTCTGAGATGGAGGGAAGTGCAAGTTTCTGTCCTCCATGTCAGAGGAATTGTCCTAAATATGTCGGAGTTGCTGCCAGACACTCTTTAGTTTATCTGAACTAATTACCGTAATTGGAAAATGAGAGTCCTGGTATCAGATCTACGAGAAAAGCCCAGTACCACCCCCCCCATCTAGAGGGAAGCCCGGTGTCTGCCAATTTCTGCTGCTTTGCCAAAAAATGTTACCTAATGGTTTTCTACCTTTCCAGAGCTACAATTTTACTGTGTTTTACTCCCTAAACCACTTCCTTTTCCCCCAAGTGGTCCTTGTCTCTTGCCAGGCCATTATTGTAAATAAGAACGTGTTCTTAATGACCTGCCTGGCTAAATAAAGGTGAATCGACTGAATCAATATCAAATAAAGCAATACAATTTCTTTTTTTTCTCTTTATCGTATAATGTTCACAAAGTGTAATGCAATTCATGTCATGGGTAGTGTATTTTGAAGGATAAAATACTCCCATATTATCAATTTTACATCGTGCAAGAAATGATGCAAACTTTGAAAATCGACTGTGTGCATCCGCAACACCACAAAGTAGCCAGAATCTGATTTCTCACCTGAAAATGGGTCTTTTTACCTGCCAAAAATTGATTGAAGGCCAAATACAGTTAATGAAAGGTTGTTTCTACCTAAATATGATTTGATCTCGTTCTTGAGCTTCATAATCTGAAAATCTGACGTTTTAGCACTATCAATCAATCATTTATTTTAACTCACGACCATGATCACATGGTATGGAGCACAGAACACAAACATTTGTACATTTGTAGCAAGTGGCAGGCTGTACATATTCAACCAAAATACTCAATTTGGAAAAAAAAAAAAAAAAAAAGTAAAAATAAAAATCATTTAAACCGAGGAAGAGCCTTAAAAAGGCGCCTAATTTATAAATAACATTTAACTTATTAGATTGAAGTAACAAAATCAATTTAAACATAGATGGTCGGTTTGTATAATACTTTGGTAAGTATTTTTGTTTGAGATTCATTATATTTACATTTTACATTCAAACAAAATATGAAACTCATCTCCAATACAGTTGATGTTACAGAGGTTACAGAATCTCTGACTTCTATACAAACCTTTATACCTTACAGTGACTTTTGGTATTATACTGTTATTCGCACTAAAATTACAAATGGCCTGTCTATACTTTTGATTTTGACCCAATAAGTACTGTTCTAGGTTAAACTCTTGCTTAATCTCTACATAAATATCACATGATGTCATCCTATAGAGTTCACTTCGCCATTTTTGCAGGAATTGATCTTTCAACCTTTGCTCAACAGTTAGTTTCAACCAGTCAATGTTATTCAGAGGTGGGTAGTAACGAGTTACATTTACTCCGTTACATTTACTTGAGTAAGTTTTGGGAAATGTTATACTTTTAGGAGTAGTTTTGAATCACTATTCTTTTACTTTTACTTGAGTAGATTTGTGAAGAAGAAACTGTTACTCTTACTCCGCTACATTAGGCTACGTTGAGCTGTTACTTTTCTTTTATCCCTTTTATCCGCGTACGCGTCAATCTCATGACATCACTGGGTGTTTCTTTGGAAAAAATGTTTGTTTTTGCATGTTTTGTCACATATACACAGACTCATAAACACACACAGAGTTTCTATGAGTTCATGGGCTTGTTCTAGTTCTGCCTGGTTAAAAAAGAAAAATACAAAGGCTTGACATTTTGTGCTACTTGTGCTTAATTAATTTTTTTATTCTGTTATTAATTATTAAAGTACTTGAATTTACTTTAAGATTATTCTAATTTAAGCTGTTTTATTTTTTATTAATTTTAATTAATTTTATTGATTTAATTTGCCTGAAGATGATTATTTTGTACTTTTGTCTGTTTGAATGGTTGTGTTAAAAAAATAAATCAGACGTTACTCAACAGTTACTCAGTACTTGAGTAGTTTTTTCACCAAGTACTTTTTTACTTTTACTCAAGTAATTATTTGGATGACTACTTTTTACTTCTACTTGAGTCATATTATTCTGAAGTAACAGTATTTTTACTCGAGTACAATTTTTGGCTACTCTACTATGATGTTATTACATGTTTGAGAGAGCTGTGCGCGCGCCCGCGGCCAGAAATCAGATTCTGGCAGGCAATCACTTTTTGGCACAACACCGGTACCTGGAACCCGGTACCCCCCCTCCTCATATACGGTACCACCCCCCATCTACGATAAAAGCCTGGTATATATCCCCCCATCACATCATCTACCCCTCCATCTACAGTATATGACAATAACATAACAACCCCACTCAAACAGCAGCTGACTTCAGTGCGGCTGCGCCGTGGGCGGCTCTGCATGGGGCTCTGCCGGACTAACCCACCTCCTCCCCGGCCGTGACCCTCACGTAGGACGAGTAGTCGAGGGCGGTGAGTTTGGGGACCTCGTCGTCCTGCTCCGGCTCGTAGCGGTCCGGGTCGAGGCTGGCGCTGCGGGAGACGCCGTCAGCGGCCGCGGCCGCCGCGGCGGCGCCGAAGCTGGCGCTGTGCGACACCGTCCCGCTGCTCAGCACGTCGCTCACCACGGACAGGCTGCTGGCGCTCTGCGACACGATGCCGCTGTCTCTGCTGATCTCCGCGCTGGACTCCTCCAGGGGGGACAGGAGGCCCACCCTGTCCACCCGGTCCAGTCTGTCCAGCCGCTGCTGCTCCATGTCCACCAGCGTCAGGGTTGCTGCCGTGTTTGGTCCCGTCACCTGACCGGGACACGTGTCCTGCGGGGCGGACGGAGAGCTGCAGGGGTCAAAAATGTACAACTTCGCAACAAGGAGGTGAAAAGCGTATAGCCTGTCAGTGACGTCACCGAGAGATTTTCTGAGGAGCAATACCTGTCAAGTCTCCCTGACACACATATTCTACCCCGCAAAACAATATTAATCAAAATTTAAGAAGGATATAGATGTTAATTGTTCTTTCTGCCAAAGGCATCCTGAGATATATTCTCACTTATTCTGGTCATGTGAATTCACTTATAAATTCTGGAGGGACTTCCACAAGTATATTGGTGATTCTGTCTTTTCTGATTTTCATCTTTATTTTAAGAATGTTATTTTTGGTTTTCATAATTTAATCACAAAGATAGGTTTTTTATTAATCTGTCTTTATTTTTAGCTAAATTTCACATACACAAGTGCAAATTCATCCACAGAAAGCCTGAACTCCTTGTACTCAAAAAAGAACTTGATTAATATATAAGGACAATTTACTCATCAAAAAACACAAAGGCACAAAAGACCATCGGCATCCGTAAATCGCTCAATTTGTTCCTACTCTCACACATTATGTTGTTTTTATTTGTATTTATCCTTTTAATTTACATTCAACTGTCCTGTCCTTTAAATATTCTTTTTTTATTTCTTTTCAATATGGTGTTGGAATATCTGTGTTTGTATGTTACCTTTGTTCTTAATTTTTCATTGTATTTAAAGATTTAAATAAAGAATTAAAAAAGAAAAAACAACCTGTCAAGTCTCCCGTTTTGGCCGGGAAACTACCGTATTTTACCCCCCCTTTCCCGACGTCCTCCTGTATTAGTATTTTCCCGTAATTTTCCCGTTTTATAATGTAATAATTTTTAAAAAGCATTCCTGTGCCTCTCCAAACGGAATTGTCACTAACCTCGCGAGAACTGCCACCTGCTGTAGCCTGGGTGGCAGTTCTCGCGAGGTTAGTGGGAACACGGGAACAAACTCGGAACAACAAGTCAGATGGATGGAGGAAACGAGAGAGAAAACATTTCTTCCAAAAAAGCGAAGACTTTGTGTAAATATCTGTAAAAACGGGAAACCGAATTTACTTTCCCTAACGAGGAGCAGGATGGAGCTCAGAAACATGCGTCTGTGTCATCAGTCATTAATACCAGAGAGCCACATAAGTGAAAATGACAAATTAAAAGAACATGTAAATGTTTCACTTGAAGACAATCAATGTGTATATACACTGAAAATATTTTAAATAAATAACTGTGCTTTAATTCCCTTTTGTGTTTTAATTTAGATTTTATTATAGGAATTACATACATAGGAATGTCCACAGTATTTCAGTGTCAACAAAGGTAGAACTAGCAGATTCTGAGCACCTAGTAAGTTGTAGATTGTAAGTGGTTGACAGGAAGTTATTTTAGATTTCTCTTAAACCTGTCTTAAAATGTAAGATACTGGACCTTGGTTGAAGGAGTGGGTGGCGGAAAATGTCCCTTATTTTTAAATCCAAAACTTGACAGGTATTCTGAGAAGTGGGTTTTTTGAAGCCTCTTTCACATTCACAAGGACACATTTAATCACTGAAAAACCTTCATTTATAGCCTCTGAAAAAGAAAAAAAAGAAGAAAGCCACGTAAAACTGTTCATTTGTGGGTCATTTTTTGACGTCTTTATTTAAAAACTCCCACTGGCTCCTGTTTGATTGTTTGTGTGTGTATTAAAAATTGCATTTGTTCTTCACTCCTGTTATTTACAATGAAGACTAAAGGAGAAAAACACATTTGAAGCCTCTTTGACCTCATATTGTGCATCACTCATTCACAGCAACGTTGTCACCAAGCACTGCAGCTCTCCGGTCCCACTTCTGATCTGTTTAAGTTCTTTTGTCTGTTCTCTGAAATCTGTGTAGGTAAGCATTCGAGTCAGGAACATGGTCCTGCAGCGGTGTCTCGCCCTGCTGTTTCATCCATGGTATTTTCCCAGCAATCTCACGTTCCCTGTGATGATCAAGGTGAAAAAAATGGTTAAAAACTCTTCTTTCTTGCACTTCTTCTACCTCATTGACCTCTCTTCTTCAACACCCCTGTATTTTGGATAATTCAGGTTACGAGCTGCTTACACTGCCTTGCCTGAATAAATAAATCACCATCTGGATTTAACTAAGCAAATAGGCAAGAGCTTCTCACTGGAAAAGTGCTGAACTGATTATACGTTTCTGCTGGAAACAAGTTATTTCACCCAAATTGGTGCAGTGAGGAGCTTCTCATTCCTTTCACCGCCGCCTGAGAAGATGCATCTTGTGGTTATGGAAAAGTTGTTATCCTCCTTCAGATGGGTAACATCATTGGTCTGCATCCAGCAAACAAAGTAACTCAGAACACTGCTGAAACTACTAAACCTGGGTTAAAATCAAAACGGTACGGATAGTTGTCAACCATCATCTTCAAGGAAGAAATGTGGCTTGAAAAAAATATGAACTAAAATCAAGAGTAGAACAGAACTCGTAGTTTTAATAGCGAGTGTTGGAGCATTTCCACATGTGTGTACAATGTGAAGGTTCTGGATACGCTGTGTAGCCTAATATAATTTATTTGTAGTGCAACTGTGCAAATAGGAAAAAAAGGCTCAACTTTGTGGTAAAACAGCCTACATTCATTAGTGGAAGAACAAAAGAAATGCAGATCCACACATGGTTCAATCTTGTGACTAAAGAACAGCACACACAGATGGACAGTTTATTGAAGAAAACAATACATGAGGTTTCTTAACGAGATTATAGGCTGCCACACATACTGTTGAATAGCCTCAGATCTTTATAAAAGTTGCTGCTCATGCAGTCCTAAATCGACCATGGAGGCTTAAATTGGGTGAGATCAGACAACAGCACACGCGCCACATCATTTTCACAGCATTCAGACCATTTAGGCACTAAACATTATCTATTAACCGTCTTCCAGAGACAATTACCGTCTGGATAACGATGCTCTGTCAAAGGTTAAAGGTGAATCACTAAGAAAAGCTAGAGATCTTTTCAATTCAGGAAACTCCCTATAATCTTAGAGGTGTCTGCAATTTCACTGTACAAAAAGCTAAAAAAGGTATGAAAAGGAGATGTGTCTCCATTACTGGAGTTAAATTCTGGAATGATGCCAACATAAATTTAAAAACATGTCATTCTCTTTTGGTTTTTAAGAAAATGGTTTGTAAAGCTATTTTTGAAGCTTATAAGTGCAATTGACTATCTGTAAATGTTTCTTTGCTTTTCTGTTGTTTCTTTGCTTTTCTATTCTCTTTTTGGTTTTCTGGAGGTCGGTAGCCACAAAAAGAAAGTTGGTAATAATAATAATAATAATAATGATTGGATTTATATAGCGCCCTTCTAGGCACCCAGAGCGCTTTACAGAAATCATTATTCATCCATACACATTCTCTCCGGTGGTGGTAAGCTACATCTGTAGCCACAGCTGCCCTGGGGCAGACTGACGGAAGCGTGGCTGCCATATCGCGCCTAACGGCCCCTCCGACCACCACCAACATTCATACACATTCAAACACATTCACACGTAATATACTGTAGGATAGGCTTTTATAAGCAGTTTGCTTCAGCCTATGCCTTTTCAGTCATTGTTCAACACATTTTTGGTTTTGTATGAAATGTTGATGCTGTGCACAATGTTTTTTTTTGGTGTTGTGTTTTGTGTTGTCATGACTGAATAAACTGAAAGTAAACTGAAAGTAGATCTAAAGACTTCTCTTCAGGTGAGCCGGTTCCCCTCTATGGGGTGTCGTTCCACAGTCGGCCAGCAGGTGGCGGTCAGGAACACCGCATGGCTGTGGACGGATGAGGCGTTCAATGCTGAGGCCTGAGCTCCGTAAAAAACGGTTATCACGTTGTTAAACATACAAATAATAGGATTTTTGTGACAGAAGTTTATTTTGAGGAATTTAACGTTTAAACTCACTCAACTCTCTATATTTAAATATTTACATAGTTATGTGAGGTAATAAAAGAATTTGATGCTCAGTCTTTCCTGTGTGTGTTTTTTTTTCTGATCTTTCACCTCTCAGTGCTGAACCAACACATGAGTCTAAGGGCCTGTGTTGTGCGCTTCCTCGGCTTATACAATAACAATCATGTCAGATATTGATCGTGTGACAGGGTTTTAGGTGCTCTTCCCCCGCAGTCTGCTGATTGGCAGCTTAGCTTAGCTTGGTGTCAAGGATCTATTAGCCGTTTGAGGAGTTGTGGCATCCTGAGTAAACAAAGCTGACAAACATTCATTAGCAGAGGGGTGAAAGAAGCCTGCTGCTGCTGCTGCTGGGCCTCAACACAGGATAAAACAGCATTCCTCATGAAGGCTGGCTGCAGCTAAAAGCCACGATGATAAGGACTGGTTGTGCCTGACCAAAGGAATTCAACCTTCGGATACACGTTGTGATGTCTGAAGCAAATTATTTAGCAAAACCTGACCTTAAAGTTTTAACATTCCCTTCCACCTGACTTAAGCTTACTGGATTAAATTGCAGATTTCAGTGACTGGCATGAATGGCACTCCATCTTCAGTTATCATGTCAAGTTTACATAAGTCATTTTTAAAATTCTTTTACTTGAGCATCAGAATAATAAAAAAACAAACACGTCACGCGGCTTTTCATAGTCACGGTGAAGGGAAAGTATAAGGACAAATAAAGCCAGGAAGTTGATTCTTAAAAGTTGATTTATTAACAGCAAATGACTTTAACAAAGACAGAAAGTACTTTATGGTATTGTTGAATACTGTGACAAAGATAAGATGAATAGACAAAGATTAAAATCTCAGAACTGGTTTAAAGACACGTTGTCGGAGGAAGCAGGTCTGTTACATTGTAAAAACAGAACGTTTGATTCATGTAAAAACTGAGGAGTTGAGTTTATGGAGTTGGGTATAATACTAAAACAATCTAAGCTTTACTTTATGGTATAAAAACTAAAGCATGGAATTATCCTAATAAATCCTTAAGATTTGTTTTATGAGAATTTTAGATAATTGACATGTTGTGAAATGCTTTAAACCGTCGAGAAGAAGGAATAAATGGCATTGTTGACGCAGGTGTACTAAATAGTCAAAAGGGGAACGTTTGTTGGGACCAAATACCGCTGCAAATACCGCTGCATCAAGACTCAGCCGACATTCGTACGTCGGGCCCATTAGAGACATACATGAAGTGATTTACTGGTTACATTCAAGTACATGGGTTCTGAATGAGCGTGGACCCCCAGCCATCGCTGTGCCAGGACACCTGAAGACTAGGGGAAGCACCTGATGTTACTGATGAGGAAAACATCTAAACTTAATTCAATTTAAAGAAACATACAAATAAATTCTGTCAGAAAATTATTTGAGATTTTGTGAACATTGAACAAGTAACCACAACATTTTACTGAAAATGTTAAGTAAGCTTTTTATTTTTGTTTTGAACGATAGAAATTTTGAGATAGAACTTAATTCTATTAATTTTATTAAAGCCCTTCATCAAATCTGCAGCAATACTCTTTAAAAACTGCTGAGTGGTATATTGATGAATCCACAGAACAGTTCAAATGTGTCAAACTATGTCTGTGCTTGAGGAAGTTTTTTTCCAGAGTAAAACTTAACCCCAATTTCAAATTGCATTTAATGATACTAATTAGCAGGACACCTTGTTATAGAATGGTTACATATTATGTTTTATGACACTACAAGTGACAATTATCTGAAAGTTGTGGCATGGATGTGCAGACGATGCAACAGCCGTGTTGACAAGACAGAGAACCTTGGGAAAAAACACTAAATGTCTCCATCTGGTTTGAACAAAAATACAATAACTGGTGATGAACCCCTGAATGTGCTTTTGGGTATCAATGCATCATGTTTGATCAATGAAGAACTACACTGATGAGCCGTGACATCACCACCACCTGCCTGATTTTCTGCATGTCCTCTCCGTGATGTCACTACAGCTCTGACCAATCAGGACGTGGACAAAGGGCAACTCTGGTTGACCTGGAGTGTCTGGTAACAGGTCAACGGCAGCTCATCCTCTGTGGGGGGTTTCTGTGGACTGGGCCGGCTTCCCACACGTTCCACGAGAGCTCATCAGGTTGGTATCTGGGGGATTGGGGGCTGCGTGAACATCCAAGACTGCTTGGTGTGTTTGAGTCATTCCCAAGTTGGGCCGAATGTTTTCTAGAGCTGTTTGCATACGAGGGGTAACTGATGCCCTGAGGAGGGACTGGTGTCCTAAGAGGGGCAACTGGTGCTCTAAAGCCGGGCAGACACTGTGCGATTGTCGGCTCGTTTTGAACTGATTTTCCGCTCGTGCGACTATTTTTTGGATCGGGCCAGATTTCGACCCAATCGTTGGTCGTGCCTCGTGCAGTATACGTGGGGTAACGACGAGAGATTAACACCTCACCACGAGCTCCCGATCACAAATCGTGTGCTTGAAAATCAAACGTGTCAATCAAACATTGAAATCCTGGTCGCTCCTCGTGAAGGAATCGCACAGTTGAAGCAGCTACGACCCGATTGGACTCATCCTTTCACAGAGAGCATGCGCAATCTCTGATGTCACGTCAAAAACTATTATTTGTAGTTTAAAGTGTTGCAAATTCACATTACAAATCATGTTTTAATAGCAGAAAAAAAGACCACATTTCCCACGTCTGCCCAGACAATTCCTTGTCCAATCACGACGTCTAATCTTTTTTCATTTATCGCCACACAGAATGGCACAAATTGGCAGCGCGTTTGTTTTATGCTGATGCATCTTCGGTGTCTCCCACTTCGAGGTTCCTCCTCTTCCACTTCTTTTTGACGTTGCAGTTCCAGTAACAGAAGTCCGACATGAGGATTATGATCGTATAGTGTGAGCAGATGAGTTGCATCAGAGCATCAGGGCGTACAGGGTGAGACCATAAACCATTAACTTTTGAACTCAGCGATCTAGTCGTGCAGTTTGAGATGGGGCTGAATCAAACGATTTAAAATATCGCACAGTGTATGCCCAGCTTAAGAGGGCCAACTTGTGCCATACGAAGGGCGAGTGATGCCATACGAGGGGAAACTGGTGTGCAAAAACGTTCAACTCGGTAGCACATATCAAAATTGAATCCATGTGAATGGGAACAAGTTAGCAGCTCATGGTTGAGGCAAAGTGAAATATAATAGAAGTAGGTGGTCCAATAAATGCTGAGCCAAAAGATCACATTTCGAGTCTGGATAAATGTGAGGCAGAATAATTTATTGAAAAAGATACAAAGATTTGATCACAATCATCAATCCATAGAAGACCTATTAAAAACAAGCTCTACACAGGATTTATCAGTATATAAGAAATATAGATTTACTCTTTAAAAACATCCATAAACACGGGCTTGAAAAAAACAACCCCATGTTGGTCCCAGTAACAAGAATAAAAAACCAAAACAGATCTTAAGTGGTCACTCAGACACGGTGTCGGGTCGTAAGTACATTCAGAACTTCAGGCGACAGTGGACTTGCCCAAAAGGTTATTTGTTCCGATGCTTTTCAAGAACCTTCTTAATTAAGACGAAGAAAACTTTTAAAAACACATGAAATATATACATTATTCTCGTTGGAAACTTTCTATGATCCATGATCTTGTAAAACAGAATTTACACAGTTAGTATCCGACCAAAAACTGCCGTTTTCATCCGGCCTGCAGCTCCAGTTCAGTCTCTGAGCATGTGGGATGTTTTACGTCTCTGTGTTTGGGAGTATTATAGGGTGATGACCGTGCCATCCTCCTCCACCCCCCCCTTGGGGAGAGCGAGGCTGTGTCGTGGGTCCGTTTTCAGGGAGCTGAGGATTTTGTGGAGGCTGCCGTTGCTGTGGCGGAGGGCGGGGTTGCTGCTGTGGTGCAGCGGCTGCGGGGGGTGCTGGCTGTGCTGGGACTGTTGGTGCTGGCTGTGCTTAAGGTTCAGGTCTCTGTGGAGCTGGTAGCTGAGGCTGCTGAGGTGGTGGTGGGACCCTCCGTTGAGGCTCGGCTGGGAATGGAAGGAGGCGGTGGAGACCACCGATGACGGACGTGTGGAAGGGCTCGACGGCGCCACCGTGCCCGACGCCGTGGTCGGAGTCTGCTGGTGCGTTCGGGACACGCTCGGCGCCAGAGAGGCAGTGGACCGCTGAGACGGCCGCTTGATGCTGCTCTCGATGACGATATCTGCATCCTCGTCGCTCTCCAGATCGTCTTGGTAACCGTGCGCTCCGGAGGCCGCCTCCCTCGCCGAAGCCACGGACAGACTCGGGTAGCCGTTGGAGCCGCTGCTGTCGGATGACTGACCCGAGCTGCCGGAGATCCTGCTGCTGCGGACCACGTTGTTGCGCTGGTTCACCGGCTTGACGGTCACGATCAGGTTGTGACTGTTGGCGATCATCATATCCGTCACCTGGTCCAAAGACTTCCCCGTCACCTCGATGCCGTTCACCTCCAGCACCTCGTCGTTCACCGCCAGCAGCCCGGTGCTCTCCGCCAGCCCTCCGGGCACCAGCCGGGATATGAAGATGCCCGGAACTTTCTCCAGGCCGTGAGGCGTCACGCGGACACTTGTCCCGTCCCGGATGTAAAATCCCAGGGGCTTGTCCGAGCCGTGGCGATAGAGCCGGACGCGGCGGTGGGATTCGGGCAGGATGTCCACGTCGATGATGGAGGACACCGGCCTGAAGTCCTGCGGCATGCCGATGCGGATGTGAGGACGCTTGCGATTGATGTCACTGTTGCGCAGCGCCACGACCGCCTTCTTCTTACGAGTTATCGTGTTGGTGCCGAAGGTGGTGTAGTCGACCTCTTCTGCAAACAAACAGATTGGAAAAAAAAGAAAAGGACGTAAGTTTAAGGTTCACATTGAGCAGACGGCACGCATTCATTGATCCGTGTGCATCGTGGTCTGTGCTACGCTACGACTTCATAACCTGCACATGGTTTCTTTAAATCAGACCACCTGTCTCACAAACTCACTGACCTCTTTTGAAGCTGTGCACAGATGTGGAAAAGAATGAAAAGAAGTTTCACGTGAAAAACACACTCATCATTTCAAAAGTTCTCATTCCAGATGTCAGATAGGAGTATTACGTATGATGCTCTCAAACCTGCCCGAGTGCTTATTTACTCCACGACGAGTCAAAAGCAAAAGGCACAAAGTGACAAACTCAACCTGTGCACAAAAACAAAACATGGTAAAGTCACACACTGGTGTTAGCGAGAAGCTGCAGGGCTGCAAGTATGTTTTGTGTGCATGTTTGCAAGAACTGCTGAGTGTGCAGAGCATTCCTCTGCTGAGAGGGGCGACCCACCCCGCCGCCACTCGCCAGCAGCTGCACAGATTCCCACTTTGCATGTCTGTGCACCCATCATCCTCCCTGCGAAACGCAGGCCTCTTATAGGAGACATGCAAGATGGTACAACGCGCGAGAGAGGAATGAGGTCAGAGTCGATATCGGCGCGGTAATCACAGAAACGGCATGTTTCCAATCGGAGAGTTGGAGGAATCAGAACAACAATGAAAGCCTTCATGGTGGGCTGAATCAACCCCCTCGACGGGCGAGCGGCATCCTCAAAATAGCGCAGCCACGGCCAAACATATTCATGCACCAACTTGCATAAAAACAGACAAACACGGGTCAAAAGGATGGACATACTCTGGGGTACCACACTGGGGGAAAAAACTAAGCAAAAGCATCCTTTCAGCTGAATCTCTGACATAAAGGCAGTGGGGGCAAAAAAAGAAACTGCTCTCCGTGGCAAATAAATACCTTGGTATCTGTCTAATCTTCCCCTCTCAGGCAGACAGGAAATCTGGACACAGAGCAGCCTGATGTGACAGGAAGTGAAGCTTCCCCAACCCCCCCGGTGGGACCGTCAGCTCCTGCGTTTCCATGAGTCATGCTTGCGCTTTTGTGTGCAACCCATTTTTATTTCTCCAGTGATGGGGACTGCTTGGCCATCTCTCTACCCCCAGACTGAGCAGAGCCGGCTGGGAATGTGTCCCGGCAGACTCGGGGAAGTGTGGGTACGACGCTCCCTACGAGGTGCTGACGCACCGTTAATATTCCTCCTCCAGCGGCTCCTCTTCCCCCGAGCAAACTGTCGACTCAGCAACGGCATGCTTTACTCTGGGAGGAAGAAAGATGAGTTTGGAGTCTCTGGGATTTTGTGTGTGCTTGCGGTGCGTTTCAGGAGAAGAAGGAGCTTGTGGGAGTAGCCAGGGATCAAACTAAGCGGAGAGGGTTGGCTAATGTGAGAAAACTTGTAAATGACAGAAACAGGAACGACAAACAAAACAAAACAAAAAAAAAAAAAATCACGCCAACTTCATGCTCGATATAAAAACGGTGCTGAATGTTGATCCATCTGAACGCCGCCCCTCAAGTTTTCTGAGTTTTCTGTGCACGCTGTGGCAGGCGTTCGTTTGATTGAATCCAGAGAAGGCATTTGCTGGAGGGCTAGAGTTTCTGCCACAAGTGCAAGTCTCCCCTGATGGGAACCATATTGGGGGAAGGATTGCAGCAGAGCCTCATAGCAGGTTTCTGGTGCAACATCCTGCTCCCACACCCTCACCTCAGTCTGAAACCGAAGCCCCGCCACACAGCACGCAACATCGCCGGCGTAGGGAGCAGGACGGGCCGTCTCCTGCTCAAAAACCCAACTATAACCCAGCGTTCTGCATTTTAATATTTTACAGCTGTTATAAGAAGCATATGTGGGAATGATCCGCTTTGAGGAAGCCGAGTGTGTCTGATACCAACGGAGGAAAGTGCTCGGCTGAGGCGACTGGGAGGAGCGGGCACCCTTAACTACAGGAACTGGTGAAAGTTGGGCTCAACGCTCATCTTTTCTTGGGAAGTAAAACAGGGTCTCGACCGTTTTCATCTAGCGAGTGATTTACATTTACGAGCGAGGAAGAGCCTACCGTCTTAGCTATTTACTCATCAAAGGGCACAACATCGTCTCGTAACGTAGTAATAGCTCTTTAATTACACAGCCTTCAGCCCAAACGCCTTTCCGCAGGGTTAGCTTCACGTTTCTGACTTCTCTGCATCCCGCTACATTTACAGCATCTGGATATCGGTAGAAAAGTAGCATTTAGCCCTGTTTACCGTCAGTGCAGTTGTTTGTGTGTAATGTTTAAAATAAACACGTGAAGTGAGCGGTTTGCTGGCAGCGTGGCGGGGCGGTGGTTAGCGCCGCCTCACAGCCGGATGGTCCTGGTTCAGAGATACAGAGAAGACCGACCTCATGCTGTCATTGAGCCTCCATCGTCAAGCTAAGTATCGCAAAGAAAAATGGTCCATGGAAACACCTCGAATTAGAAAAGAAAAGCCGCAAAAGTCTTTTTACGCCGTTGTGAGGTGGTTTGTCAGATGTCTCAATAGTCCAGTTTAGTGCAAAAGTGTAACGGAAACAGTTTCTTCCAACATTTACACGTCTCCGGTAGGGCTGCAGCTATCGAATATTTTAGTAATCGAGTATTCTACTAAAAATTCCATCGATTAATCGAGTAATCGGATAAAAACATATTTGTTTAGTTAAAGAGCAATTATAAATATACATTAGATGTTAATTGACATCACTAATACTAAATTATATAATACAGTAGGTTCATGGCTGTGCATTTAAAAACCCTGAACTTACACCAGTTGAACAAATTCACTGCCTTCACTCAAAAAACTAAGGATCTTACCAAGAAATGTTCTTATTTCTAACCTAAAAATGCCATTACACCTGATAACATACATAACTTAAAAGGTTGGGTGTTTTCCCCACGTGTTTCAATTGAACTTTCATTTGTGTCAAGCACATTTTAAGTTCTAGTTTTAAGTTAAAGTATAAGATTTTGAGTTTTGGCAGTGTTCAAAATAAAATGAGACCTGCTGTATTGGAGCACATTAGGCACCAGAGCTACTTGTTTTATCTATGAATGACTACAGAGCTAAAATTGAAAACTACCCAGTTAGCTTTATAACGTTTTTATTTTTCTGATATTTTCTGCCTTTTCTTTTAGTTGAAACTGTAGCGGGAACAGATGTTTAGAGGAACCTATGTATGTACCGGGTTAGAGGGGGAACATATAGGAGAACGGACCAGAAGAATATAGAGTGGATTGAAAATAAAAGTTAAGCACTGAGCTACATGTGTCTCCCGTCTGGGCCATTGCAGACTGGCATGTTACTAAAACCAAACATATCCGCCGCCTCTTTCTTCTTCCTTTACATGCGCAGCGTCAGCGCGTTGTGCCGCATTAAATGTAACGATTCCCCGAGGCAGACAACATTCCTTGATCATTCTTTGTAATCGAATTACTCAAATTATTCGAGGAATCGTTTCAGCCCTGGTCTCCGGCATCCCTGGATACGACCAGACCATGTGACCGCTTGAACAGCCGTCCGCCGCCTTCACCTTCTGTTGACTGTTCAACAGCGGTAGTCGCTATAATCGCCTTCAAAAGAAGTCTGATGACATTTCACGCTAATTTGCAAAACGCTGCTCAATTTTGTTTTGCGAATAAGTGTTAACGACTTCCACGTCTTGCAGACGTTCTCCGGTTTCCTTTATTTTAAATTGTTGGGAACATCAACCCAGCACATGCTAGTTTTGGTAATTATCTCACTGCATGTGCCGTTGCAGATGATTACTAAACATTGATTAAGCCCACGTGCTTTGCAACCACACGTGTTGCAGGTACGCCACAAGCTGTCCCTCACGCAAGAGACGCAGGAGACCTCAGCTCGTCTCAACATCAGTCTACTCCGACGGCTTCAGGGCACATCGTCAACGTGATGCGGTCCTCCGTTGACCTCCTGCACGGCAGGTTTGGAGCCATTAGCGGTTAATTATAGCAGCACACCGTAGTGCTGCAAGTGACTGAACCGGTTTTCTGTTGTTGCTCACCTGTTCAAAGCGGCAGCAGCATGTGCCTGCATGCCAGGAATCATTGATAAATTACAGTCTGTGAATATTGAAGGCAAATTGAAGCTCATCAATAACGTCTGGTGACAGAAAAGGACATGTTGTGCTCAGGTGCTGCTCCAGTTCAGCAAACTGGGATAAACCACTGAAAAATAGAATAGGAAAAGGAAAGTCCCATCTTTCAACTCCTGAAATGTAAAATTTTGTTCCATCTGTCAACAAGTTGCTGGAGCGCAGGGTTTTCCAGGATATTACGTTCTTTAAAAACAGCGGATGACCCGTTTGAAGCAGGATGCTTCATTTCACAGCTTTGGGTTTTGGTCCAAACAAACCGTCCAAACATGTCACCTTGGGTTAAACCAACCCCGGGTCTCATATGAGATGGTAACGAGAGTAAACGCTCTACCAGCAACCAACATGAATGGTACCAGTTCGAGGGAGAACATTTTAGCGCGTCGAGCAAACAATCGATACAAAATGAGATGGCTATTTTCAGACTCTGATAAGACTGAGAAGGGTCTTTCCTCATCTCCTTCCAGTGTCTGTTAGCTTGTTGTGAGTTGGTGCAAATCAGCTACCGCCAACAGACGCTAGCGGGGAGATTCATGGCCTCGGGTTGCACAGAACTGAGTCAGAACTCCCAGAAGTCTTGACTTGTACGAGCCTCTAACGAGGTGGCATGGAGGTCAAAAGAGACACTGCCTATGTAAACAGTTGTTTATATACTCGGCGCACATATAAAGTTGAAATAACCCCATTTCATCTGCAGGGGCCCTATTCTCTCCATCACACAGGTGAAATGACTTTCAGTCTCCTCACAGGTTTCCACTTAGCTGCAGACGCACGTCGTCTCTTTCAAAACCTTTTTGATCCACATCGTTTTGGTCTCTTACCAAAGGTTTGCACTCCTTGCCATCTAATACCCCCCGGCCAATAACAGCTCCAGAAGTTTAATCAAATGTGACTGTAGTATATGAGAGAAACTAAAAAAAGGAGGATTTGCCTCATCAAACCACTCCTTTAAAATCTCAATGTAAACTGTAAAAGGGTCTGAGTGAAGGAACGACCAAGTGCCTGAGATCCTCCGTCTGAGCGCTGCCAGACGTGCGAGACAGAAGTGAGCATGTTCCACCTCATCACACCACGGTTGTTGTAACAACTCCTGACAGAATAATCCCGCTGCAGTTGATGCTACGCTGATGTGAAGCGGCTGATCAAAGGCCGGCGGGTCACAGCGAGCCATCCGAGAGCTGAACGGGGTTTTTCTCTCTTTCTTCCAAACCTGTGTTAAATAACCTCCCTGACACGTACCTCGAAGTTTGTAACATGCAACCACTCAGAGAGCAAAGTCTGGGAACCTTTACTGTGTGTAGGAATGTATCAACTGTTTGTATGTTACGTAAGCTTAAACTCAGGGAATTCCACTAAAATAATAAAATAAAAAATGTGTCCAACTGACGGTGGGACTCAATGCTGACCGTTATGGACGGTGTAGAGCAGTGTCTCCCAACCTGGGGTCCGGGCCCCCCCTGAGGGGGTGCCAGAGATCTCTGGGGGGGCGCGAAACTTTGTCTGCTTTGAGGATATGCAGTTGTACAAATTATATTTGCGCATGTTAAATAAACAAAAAATCATAATAACACACCTAATGGAATAAAGTAATCCAAGTCTGTATAAACCCACTTAGAAATATATTTTGGTCATTTTAAAATATTAAGTTATTTAGCAGGATAAAAACTTAAAAACGTATTATATAATTATTCAACATTTAATCATACTACTACTCCGACAGGTTGTTAAAGGAGCTTGAGGCTCCTTTTAAGAAATGAGACTCTCTAGCGCCACCCTTCACCACGACGGCCGTTGGGGGTACTGCAGCCAACAGTGAAGCCGGCACGGGAGAACGGGGAGAACGCACATGCAGCGTCATCTGACGTCACATCCGCAGCCCAGCGCGGGAAATTCGGGACCGAATTGCAGCACATTTTGCAGCACACAGCCTGTTCAAGGCAAAGGAGAGATACACTAGAGGGCTCATTCTTTTGGGTTTGGAACGCTTCATCTGACATTATTACTAGAAAACTTAAAACGTATACGAATTTTTTTCATAAATCCGGCCTCAAGCTCCTTTAAAGGAAAAATGTTACAAATGTTCGCTCTCATATTGAGAGACATTTTTCAGAAATATTTTTATGTCCTTGCAATTATTTTTTGTGTGGATTTTAAACATTGGTGGTACAAAATTAAGTGAAAAAAAAAACCAAAGTCATATGTATAAGAGATAAGATAAGATAAATATTATTACTCCCTCAATGGGGAAACTCACATGTTAGCAGCAGTAACTTAACACACACATGCAGGGAAGGGGGTAAAAAAGTAAAAAGTAAAAAAAAAACAACATAATTACAGGACAGTATAAACATTGCGATGGAAATAAAAGTAGTGCAAAAGAAAATAAAAAGCAGGTAGAATGTGTGTGAGCTAGACAGACAGATATTGCATAGATATTGTATACAGGGTAAACCAAAGAGAAATATATCAAAAAAACATAATTAATGTTCATTTTTTTCAATTAAAGGTTTGTAACGAATCACTTTACTCTTTTGGGGGGGGCTCGCTGGTCTTAGACACAAGTAGGGGGGGCTCCAAGGAAAAAAGGTTGGGAACCAATGGTGTTGAGCATTAACGGTAACACGAGAGCTCTGCAGCGGCTTTCTCAAAAAGGTAAATCAGGAAAGCTGGAGCCCAAAGGGGGGGTGGAGCCACGTCACGCCAAAAAACACCACTCAAACCACGGGTCAAGGGACGGAGGTCAGAGGTGAGAAGATGGCTCCTGCATGACTTCTGCATCCTGCGGATGCCTGCTTGTCTGCACAGGCCGACGCTGCAGGAATGCAGCGGTAAATGCAGTCCGAGACTTCTCTGAGCGAGGTGGGCTTCGCCACTTCACACCTGCTTTGATGCCGCCAGGAGGATCTAAGACCACTGGCATATTGTTAATGTTTTTAAACAATAGCTACCTGAATCCTGAAGTCTGCGGTGCCAAAAACATGAAGGAAAGAAAGAAACCAGGTTTAAACGTGGCCCCATGCTGCTTGTGGCTTTCAAAGGCAAGAAAGGGAGGAAGAAACAGCCTTTGTTCCACCCGAGCCACCTTCAGCTCAGCAAAGCTGTGAAAACAAGGGCTTTTAAAAGTCCTACAGCTTTTCCAGAATCTCTCATAAAAGCCAAGGGTTTTATGATCGACCATTAGAACAAGCGTGCACACTTGTTCCTGGCACGTCTTCTTACGCTCGCAGCAGAAAGGAAAGAGTGATACGAATCAAGTCGTCTGCAGCTGAGACGCGCTGCAAGTCTTCATGTGTCGTGTAACGTTGCCTATAAACGAAAGCATCAATATCACAACGTGGACGACTGTAGACACGTATACGCTCTTAGCTTGTGCGAGTGTCCAGCACCGTCACAACAACCTGCCGCAGCACCGTAACCACGGCTCTGAAGTCCAGACCAGAGACGCACGAGGCGTTCAAGGCCAGAGCGACGTGGCGTTAAATGTTTTTGATGTATGCGAGCTGGCAGAGACAGCAGACCAGAGCTGGAGTTGATCTAAGATTTGTGGATAATAGGTGAATTTATCGCTGCAGAGCAGACGGGCTTGATGAACGATCCAGGACCACGTTATGAAATCACGCATCTTCCACATCTACAGGACTGTCTCAGAAAATTCGAATATTGTGATAAAGTTCTTTATTTTCTGTAATGCAATTAAAAGAACCCAAAAATGTCATACATTCTGGATTCATTACAAATCAAATGAAATATTGCAAGCCTTTTATTCTTTTAATATTGCTGATTATGGTTTACAGTTTAAGATTAAGATTCCCAGAATATTCTAATTTTTTGAGATAGGATATTTGAGTTTTCTTAAGCTGTAAACCATGATCAGCAATATTAAAATAATAAAAGGTTTGTAATATTTCAGTTGATTTGTAATGAATCCAGAATGTATGACATTTTTGCATAACAGAAAATAAAGGACTTTATCACAATATTCTAATTTTCTGAGACAATCCTGTTATTTATCTCGTCTGGGGTTCCTCACAATCCTCAACGCAACCGTGCAGCAGGAAGCGGGAGAACATGCCAACGCCAAACAGCCGAGATTCAAACTGGGAGATGACACATTTTAATTCTTACTGACTTTAAATCAACACATTTCTCATTGGGTCCTGGTAGGTGAAGCTGACGGCATCCCCGCCCTGCCGGCAGCCTTCGGTGGAGACCCGTTGGGGCTTCGACCGCTGCTTCAGGCGGCGCACCAACACCAACGCTCCTCCATCACAGGAGGGCGTTCGTCGTTATCGTTGAAAACGATATTCCTCCGTCTCTCTCGTACGCACACCTGCAACCTCAGATGCAAACTGCTCTGCTTCTGGCAATAACACCAGATTTATGAGCTCATAACTTCTCTTTGATATCCACAACTGCATCTGCAGCTGAGCAGCAGTCTTCTCGTTTTTCTGGTTTGGGAAAGTTCTTCTTCGTTCATTAACAGAGCTGGACGGCGTGATCTCGTCTTCAGTTCACTCCAGCATGAAGACGGAGCCCGTGACCTCCGGCTCCGTCCGAAGCGCGTGCAGCTCCAGTCCAGCTATTGCGTGTGACATTCCTGTGCCCCGGCAACCCCCTCCCGCCCCCGTCATGGTCTTCGTCCAAGCGTGACAAAGTGCTTAGTGACAGGAGAGACCACAACCACAGTTGAGAGGGGGGTGGAGACCCGGCGCACGGAGAATAGTGAATAGCCGCGCTGCCTTTTGCATTAGGTCACACGATGCTGCGGCAGTGGGCTTCATTCCTCGCCGCGCTGCGCCGGGTCGGGCCGACGCGCACACGGATGCAGCTGGGAGCCCCTCGCTCTCAAACACACGAGTACTATGGCACATAAAGGGCGAAGGGGCGGACATCACATGACGAGCAGAGCCTCGCAGGACCGGAGTTCAAAACACATTTCTCCTTCCTCTGAAGTTTCTTTTTTGCTTGAATAAAAAAAAAGAAAAAAAGAGGGCCACAGTTCAAAGAAATGAGTGTCGTCCTCCATTTTCTTTACAGCGTGGGGTCAGAAAGGGCTCGTTTTTTGTTTTTTTCTCCCCCCAATCTCCTAGAAAAGGCTGAAAAGGAAATTTCCTAACCCCTTTTCCCATGCACTAAAGTGGGAATACCTCAGCGCCTGCTAAACTTTTCACCTTTCCCAGCGTAAAAATGCAAGATGCAAATGCATGAACCAGAATAATCAGTGCTCTCCGAGGGGGAAGTCAGAGTTTAGGGCCCGACCGCTGCCAAGAGCGCCGACTGACACGGAAAAAGAAAACCAGACAGAGTGAAGAACATTTCTTCTTTCTTTTAAACATGCAAACATATTTCACATTCTTGCAGGGGAGGTTAAGGGAGAGTCTGGGTGGAAATTTGGAGGAACTCAATAAACGTAGGAGATTATACCAGACCACTGCGCCGAAGGCCTCGGCAGGGACTGAGGAGGGTTCTGTCATTTTACACGGCATTATTATTCTGCACGGAGCATGAATGACTACACACGCACTAAACTCGTGCTTTCAATTTTTAAGCTTTCTACTTCTGCTGGGAACCGTACAGCAGCTTACCTTACGAGATCAAACCAGTCAATATGCTGCATGAAAACGGCGTCAGGTATTTGCACCAAAGCCTTAAAATGCTGAACAAAGATAAGACGGACGCTGAGCCTCGACTTTCACACCCACTTGTTATCACTGTTTAGTCTGAGGCCGAAGACCTTGGGAGTGCAGGATCAGGTGAGATTTGAGCAAAACTGTCTGCAATAAGAGAAACTAACCAAAACAAGGGTCCGATATGTTTAAGTGACGTATTTACAGCACGACCCGGATCACAGATCATCACAGAGGCCGGGGCTGCACATCTGGGACAGGTTAAGGGGAGCTGCCTCGTCCGCTCCGTACCGGCCGGCCCTGTGTGGTGTCGTGGGGTTTTAGAGTCGCTGCAGGTTTAAGAGTCGCTGCAGGTATTAGCCCCCCCCCCCCCCCCCGTCCCCCCGTCCCCCCGTCCCCCGGTCACAAGCACAACCACCTCCCTAACCCCACCGGCCAGCGCCCTGTAGCTGTTGCGCCGGATTACAAGGGAAGTTGGGGGTTTAGGGGAAGAGGAGACACGTTAAAAGAAGGCAGTTCACAAGGAGATTAATCTGTTTGTGTGTGGGAGAGGGTGCAGGCAGCAGACCTGCAGGGGGGGGGGGGGGGGGGGCATCAAAGAGGAGAGAGATGGAGTAGACAGGTCCTGCATTCCTCTGTAAGTGAACAAATCTCCACTCAAAACGCTCCCACCCCTGAGTTCGGCCGGGGTTTTGTTAATGTTGCTTCCTGCATCTCTTGGTGCCTCAGCTTTACTGCAGCAGCCTCTCGGCGGATCACGTGCACGCTCCCAAGGCCCCAAAAACACATGCTGCAGATTTAAGCCTCTTTAAGTCTCCGCCGCCATCTGGCCGACAGGTACCCAACGCTGCCTTCACTGCTCCCTGCTCGAGTGGGATATAAATACACCGGGCAGCACGAGGTGAACGTCAACCTGGGTTTAAGTTTGTGCACAAAGATGTTTCATTTCAAAGTTCGGCAGTAACGCCGAGACTCCAGAGACGGAGCAAGAACCCGGGAAAGTCGGCGCGTGGGTGGCACGAGACCTGGCCGACCTGGACTGGAGACCTCGCCACCTGTCCCTGTCCCGTCTGCCCGCGAGAGTCCGTGAGAGAGACGTAAAAACCTCAGGATAACTTAGAGACTCTCCAAGCCCCCTGAAATAAGAATAAAAGTATTGGACCATCAAAGATCTTTAATGAGTCGGGGGCTCAACTGGGTTTCTAATGGTACTGCTTAATGAGGAGACGGTATTTAGTTCTGCATGCCCCTCGATCAGGCCGACTCACTCCTGCAGCCGGAGACGGGGATCAGAGCTTGTTGAGATAAATGTATAACCAGTACTGGAGTTGAGGGGGGATGAGAGGGGATGGCATCCCCCCCTGAAATAAAAACAGTCAAAATCAATCAAAAACTGCCATCCCCCCTTTCCATCCCTTATGTCATTTCATCAATGAATGTGGTTTTACTGCTATTTCAACATTTAGAGTCATCACCAGAAAAATAACACCAGAAAAATAACTTATTTGACAATTTTTACCTGTTTCAAGTAAATTTTCACTTCTCATTACAAGCAATAAAATCTTGTTCCACTGGCAGTTTTACTTATTTTAATTGAAAATCTACTTGAAACAGGTGAAAATTGTTGTTTTTTCCAGTGATGAGTCTTGTTTTAAGTGTAATGAGATTTGTTTTTACTTAAATGAGACATTTTAACTAGAAATAAGACACATATTTTTGTTAAGTTTTTGAGTTTTTGCAGTGATCCATTTTACTTATCCTGTGAAGGACAGAGTCATATTGATAAGTTCAGAAAAGTGTTTTCTATTGTTGTGTTTTGATGTATTAGATGTAAGACCAGTGGATATTTAAAGCTTACAGAAGGCTGCATTTAACTGCTGCTATGTCATTCCTGCAGTATTTCTGCAGGTGTTTTGGTCAGTGCTATTATTTGTAATACATTATATTATTTGTAATCAGCACAAATTATCTGTCCCCATATGATAAAATCCACCACCCCCCCTGATTTTTTTTTTACAGCTCAAGTACTGTGAAAAAGAAATAAATCACACGGGATCGTAGTTGTGACGGATCTCGTGGACGAAAACATATTTAATGAACTGAGAGGTGGAAATGAAAAGGGAGGGGTTCAGAAACCATAAATCTGCGTTAGAAGAATGCAGCGGTCGCTCCATACCCTCCACCGACCCACCGAGACGCGCAGTGACGTGTTTTGTTACATTGGTCTATGCGACGCGACGCACAAACATCTCAACTACAGGACTGTCTCAGAAAATTAGAATATTGTGATAAAGTCCTTTATTTTCTGTAATTCAAAAATGTCATACATTCTGAATTCATTACAAATCAACTGAAATATTGCAAGCCTTTTATTATTTTAATATTGCTGATCATGGTTTACAGCTTAAGAAAACTCAAATATCCTATCTCAAAAAATTAGAATATTCTGGGAATCTTAATCTTAAACTGTAAGCCATAATCAGCAATATTAAAATAATAAAAGGCTTGCAATATTTCATTTGATTTGTAATGAATCCAGAATGTATGACATTATTTATTTTTTATTCTTTTTATTTTTTTAAATTGCATTACAGAAAATAAAGAACTTTATCACAATATTCAAATTTTCTGAGACAGTCCTGTACATCTGGAAGCCAGCCGGATGCGGTCACACCGCCACCCAGAGGTCTCCGGTCCAGAACCCCAGCACCAACTAAACGGACCACTATTGATTTGTTTTGCTCTTCCTCATCGTTGTCAGCCATTGATCGCTGATAACAGTGTGTAAACTTCTTAAAAGGCTGTTTGCAGTTCACTGACGTCAGGAGGTTTTAAAAAGGACAACTAAGGCAAAGTTCCCTGCAGGACGATGACGACTCATCTGTTATCTGACCGTAAACATCTTGTGATGCATCTTTAGAAATGCACAACAAAGACTCCCATCATGCATTTCCCCAACAAGTCCAGTTCAGAAACAGCAAACCATGGACACATCGATTTAAACAGGCAGGTGATGCTGATTAGCCCGACTACCGGTACCTGAAATACGACTCTCAGGAGAGTTATTTACACGTTTAGCTGCCACTGATCAGGTCCAGGCACCAGAACTACTTGATGAGATCTTTCTCCTTTCATAATGTCTTTTGTTGTCTGACAACAAGTCAGCGGTCACAGGGCGTACCGTGCATTTGGTGGATGAACGTAGGAGAGGATGTAGCTTTAAGGGGGTCCGGGAGGCCGAAAAGAGACCCAGATCAGTTGGAGCTGGGTCTGATCCAGGGCTGGGCGATATATCGAGATTTTAATATATATCGATATATTTCCAAACGCGATATGCCACGAGACAATATCGTTTATATCGATATAGCTTATTTTGTGACAAATTGACTGTACATCAACACTGACCCTTCGCGCTGGCAAAAAAGTACCTTTGTGTGCTGAAACCTGACAGTGTTGACAGGTTAGTTTTCCTGGCACAAAATCTGTAAAATGTACGGTAGTCGACTTGTTGTAATTATTTGAGATTTGCTCAAAGAGATGCAATATCTGTTTTATTTGAGATTTGCACAAATGTTTTGTTATTTGCACAACTGTCAACCTCAGTGGAAAAGTCTGCCTGTTACTGTCTACATTGTATTAATTGCACAGTGTATTTTAATTTAATTGTTATGCAGGAAAGGGATATTTGTTATATTTATTCAAGAAGCATTTTTATTCTATATATGCAGGCAGTTTATTTTTATTTCATTTGTTTTATACATTTTGATATTGTGCAGACCTCTGTTAATAAAGGAACCTGTGTGACATTTGGCACGAGGCTTTGTATTAAAACTGACTGTTTTTTTAAGGGTTTTCCTCAGAAAAAAAGGAAGCTAACAGAGATTCTATGCTATAATGCTTAGGGGAAAACCCCAATTACGTCACGGAAAAAATATCGATATATATCGAGTATCACCATTTAGCTAGAAAATATCGAGATATGACTTTTGGTTCATATCACCCAGCCCTAGTCTGATCTCGGTACCTCTGGATCTCAGACTCTTGAAAACCTCCACTGCTGGTTACAACCTTCAGCGTCATCCTCTCTGACCTTTTGACCCCGCCCTGAGCTAAAATCACTTTCTAATCTTATCAGCTGCAGGTAACAGACAACAAGCAGACTAGGAGGATTAAGGTGTCCCTGGCCATTTTCACTCTCTCTCACACACAGACACACACAGACACGCACACACACACACACTAACACACACACTGCTGGAGGATGTGACATTCGAGCAGATAGGTAAGGAAATGAGACAGCAAGGGAAGTAAACACACGTGCAGACATGCAAGAAACAGACAAAACGTCTTTCTCATGGGGCTCGTCGTGCACGTGAGTCAGATTCAGCTGAGGACATCTTGCTGGGACGGTCTGACACCCACAGGAAAACTGATCCATTGTTACGTTTCTCTTCCACACCACAGGCAAGAAAACCTCTCCTCACGTTGCAACCAGAGTCATACGCGGCCAAAGCAAATATCTGTCTGATAGCGGCGCCGATCATCTTTATTCTTATTCACATAAATCCACCTCGTTCACCGCAGGGGAGGAAGTTCCTTCATCATGAATCAGTAACAGGGTCTGAATCCAGGCTGCGTGTGTTTTGATGGTTAAAACGATGGTTGTTGATGAGTTTTTATGCTTTACAGGGAAGTTGCTTGTGTGTTTTGGTTTCGGCATCGCAGGTTGTGGTTAAAACGTCCCGACAGTCCAGGATAATTTCCTCTGACCGGGGTGACTTACAGGCAAGATAAGAGACGGGACGGGAGGGTCTTTAACTCGTCTAAAGGCTATGAGACGAGGTAAAAACATGTAAAAAACCCAATCTGAGGAGCATCTTTTCACCCCGCCTCCCTGTCCTTATTAAATAAACTACCTGTCCTCCCTTTAGAGGGCAGAGTCCCCACCGGGACAGGTAGGGGACAGGAGCAGATCTGATCTACTGTAACTAAGCTGCTGACTGATCCAGTAGTAGTCAGTCCTTGTTTTTATATCTTTTAGGGCTGGGCGATATGGACCAAAAGTCATATCTCGATATTTTCTAGCTAAATGGCGATACTCGATATATATCGATATTTTTTCTGTGCCATCATTGGGGTTTTCCCCAAAGCATTATAGCATAGCATCTCTGTTAGCTTCATTTTTTTCTGAGGCAAACCCTTAAAAAAACAGTCAGTTTTAATACAAAGCCTCGTGCCAAATGTCACACAGGTTCCTTTATTAACAGAGGTCTGCACAATATCAAAATGTATAAAACAAATGAAATAAAAATAAACTGCCTGGCTGCATATATAGAATAAAAATGCTTCTTGAATAAAATAAAACAAATATCCCTTTCCTGCATAACAATTAAATTAAAATACACTGTGCAATTAATACAATGTAGACAGAGACAGTAACAGGCAGACTTTTCCACTGAGGTTGACAGTTGTGCAAATAACAAAACATTTGTGCAAATCTCAAATAAAACATTCAAGTCAATTTGTCACAAAATAAGCTATATCAAAATCATAAAAAAAAAATGTAAAAAAAAAAAAAAAAAAAAAAATTATTTTTTTTTTAAATCGATATAAACGATATTGTATCGTACCATATCGTGTTTGAAAATATATCGATATATATTAAAATCTCGTTATATCGCCCAGCCCTAATATCTTTACTACCATGCTGCTAATGAGGAAATTAGGAAAAAGCTTGTTTTTATTCTTTGTTCTTGCTTTTTTTCATACTGTACCAATATTGAAATGTAATGAAATGAGGTTCCGGGATAGATGCAATTTTAGCCTAGGGGTATGTGCAATGTCGTTCACTGCTGCTTGGTTTAATTTTATTGTGGTATTGAGTCTGATATCTGTTGCTGTCTATGTGTTGATTGTATGTGTTTTTATACGCTATGCATGTATTTGATGCCTAAAACTAATTTCCCTAGTGGACATTCAGAAGTGTCAAGTAACGAAGTACAAATACTTCGTTACCTTACTTAAGTAGAAATTTTGGTTACCTATACTTCACTGGAGTAATTATTTTTCAGACGACTTTTTACTTTTACTTATTACATTTTCACGCAATTATCTGTACTTTTTACTCCTTACATTTTAAAAACAGCCTTGTTACTCTATTTCATTTCGGCCTTTAAAAAAAAACTATCCAGTTAAATTGCTCCATCAGGATAGAGTGAATTTGGTTGTGGTTGTTTCAGATGTTCTTGTCCAGTTTTGTTCTTACATCCGTTCCCTCAGATTCCTGCAACTAAACTTGGATGTACATTCCAATAAAGGTTAGGATAAATGATAACATGCCTCTGAAGTTTGACTTTTTGCACCATTACAATACTTATAGGCAACTAGTCATCATATCTCCTGCTCTCTGAAACACATGTTAATGCTCAATAGTACACATATATGGTTCTTTAATATATTTGCATTATACTAAGATACATTCATTTTCAATGGCTTTTGTCCTTAATGGCTTTCCCCCCCCTTACATTACTTTTACTTTTATACTTTAAGTAGTTTTGAAACCAGTACTTTTATACTTTTACTTGAGTAAAAAACTTGAGTTGATACTTCAACTTCTACAGGAGTATTTTTAAACTCTAGTATCTATACTTCTACGTGAGTAATGAATGTGAATACTTTTGACACCTCTGTGGACATTAAAGCATAACTCAACTCAATAGACGGGTTTTTAAAGTAACGCTTTTGGCCCGGTGAGCACTGCGTCCAGGCACCGGCGTGCCGGCCCTCACCGTGCACCAGTCAGCCGTGCACGGTGGTCTACGCACGGCCCGCTCCCGGCCTGAGAGCATTGGGTAAAAGCTTCTGCAGGCCTGGACAGGTTTCTCCCCCCTCTGCTGTCGCACCTGGAACACCAACTCCCGTTCTTACGTAACCACGCGCTTCCTGTGTGTGTGTGTGTGTGTGTGTGTGTGCGTGTGTGGTGACACATATCCTTGGTTCTTCCTGCCCCGCTCTACTGACTCCAGTTGTACTTCAACTGATCTCTGGAGCCTGACCCCCCCAACACACAAACACACACACAAACACCGTGTCAAAGAGCGTCTGTAGGAGTATTTCCACATGAGCTGTCAGTGTCCATTGTTTTAGGGAGTCTCTGGGACACAATTCATATCAGGACAAGAGTCAGGGCTCATTCCTCCCCTCCTCCGTTCTTTTTCCTTCCTCTCCCACTCCGAACTGCTGAGTCGGCCCGATTCAACCACGATTCGACTCGTGGCCCACATGTTTAGGGGAGGGGGGGGCGCAGTGTCTTCTCGCCGCGTCCTTCTCCTCCTGCCAACCGTCTGTGAGTCAGTTCAGGGGATATGTCGGAGGACGTAACTGCAGAGCGTCAAAGTGCGTTAATGGCTGATGTTTTGATGGCGAGTGCACAAATGACGCACGGCAACGAAGAAGGTTCACTTATTAACGGTGAGCCTGACCTCTACGTGACTACGACTGAAAGGTATGCAGGAGGGCGCCCTTTTTAACTCCCTTCATTCCTCCCTTTTTTGGCAGAAAACTAAAATAAACAACAGCTATTGAAGATGTTTAAATATCTTTCTTTAATCTATATATATATATATATATTTATGTATGTTTATGAATAATGAAGTGTTTAAATATGTTCTAATAGATAAATGCAGAAAGGACCCAGTTTTTGGTGTTTTGGGGATTTTCATCTGTGAATGTTGCGATGATACGGGTTTTTACAAACTGCAGCCTCCTGCAAAAATGTCAGTTTTCTTTTAATAAAAAAAATGTATAAATAAAATAAATCACTTAATAATACTACTAGCAACACTAACTGAAATGTCTCCACAAACCTCTTGTCCCTGAACTTTACCAAACTGCAGGTTTCAGTCTGGATGGAGGGAGACGCAGCAGCGACGGGGAAGATTGGTGGTGCCAGCTCAAGCGACTCATAACAGTCATTTACAAACAAAAGAAAAGAAAAGAGACTTGATGGGCATGTGTGCAGAAGGCTGACAGCTTGCCTTATTGTTTTAGCCACATGACCGATTTGGGGCGGTCCAGTGCAACTCGTAGCCGTTCCTAACTACAATCAGAAACAGTGTTCTCGCCAAAATAAAAGCCCCCTGTTTTCTCGAATAAACAACAAAGTGGGCTCTTATTTGGTCAGTGTGGCCACAAGGGCACCCAGGAAGAGTAAACAACTCTAGAGAAGCGCTCAACTGCCTCTCTGATGACTTTCTATTTAAAAACAAATCAACACAGAAGGTTTTTATATATATTCTATAAAATTCACCGAGCATAAACATGTTCAGTCTGGTCACTACACTTCCAAACTGAGACCAACTTAAGATCACCAGGACTGCAGACAGACCAGGGGCCGGATTCACAAAACATTCTTAAGAAAAAAAATCTTCTTAAGTGTCATTTTTTTCTTAAGTTCAGTCTTAAGAAGAAAAAAGAGAAGAAGTGATATTCTCCAAAAAAGTTCTTAAGTATTTTCTCAACTTTCTTCTAAAGATTATTCTTAAGAAAAAACTTAAGAATAAATGGTATTCTCTAAATAAAAGTTCTTAAATTTGTTCTTGACTTTTTTCTTAACTTTAAGACAACCTTGACCTGTCTTAAAATGTCTTCTGTGAAAAGGTAAGCCTCTAATATCACCTTTTTCAACACATTTTAGACAAGTTTAGACTAGTAGGTCATAGTTTGAGGATATACTTTGTAATTAATTACACAAAGAGCCTGTTAACTGTTTTTTAGCACGTTAGTTAGTTAGCGTGGTAGTTAATTATTATTAATTTTCCCCAATAGTATTTTTTTTCGCACATTAATCTCATCCACCATAACCTTGAAAAGTTCCTGCATCTCTTTTTCTCCTTCTCCATGTTTAGTGAGTGACTGACGTTAAGACCCAACTACCTGTATATACCGTATGTTGTTTGTTGGCGCGTGCAATGCAATGACATATTTTAAGAAGTTCTTAAGTAGGAAAAATAAGAAATTTGTAAGAAATGACAGTTCTTAAGACGGTTCTTAAGAAAATATTGAGGAATTTCATTTAAGAACTTTCTTATACACATTTCTTAAGATCGTTCTTAAGAACATATTTGTGAATCCGGCCCCAGGTTATTACTCAGGTAGAGTTCATCTATGAACAGAGAAACCACGTGTTTCCACAGTTTTATTATGTTGAACTGATTTAAATCCAGGGGGGGTTTCGTCTCGGGGTCACAAACCAACAAAGTCATCAAGAGGACAGTTTATATGCTGCAATTTTCACGAAGCCTAAAACTGTGTGTTTGAACTACGTGCTCAGTATTTATAGCATGAGAGAGCATGAGGGTGGAAGCACGAGACAGACTCAGACTTTTAAGTGTCATTTAAAGAAAAAAGGGAAAAATGTATATATCCGGAAGGGGTTATAATTTTTCCCATTAATACTAAAAGGTCAGATTCCTAGCAACCGTTGGGCTGGACCGGGCTGGACCCGGCTGGACCCGGCTGGACCCGGCTGGACCGGGCTCACCCAGGGTTAGCTCGGTGGCTCTGGAGCCAAGCTCTCCAGCGGTGAGTGTTTGCTGCGGCCGAGCTGTCGAGAAGCAGTCAGTCCCTCCTTTGTAATTACAGACTCTCAAAATAACTCTTTGCAAAAGAAATGCTACGTTCATGTTGTGCTAGCTGAGTAGTAGATGCAAGAAATCTGTTTATTTTCCTCCTGAGTCAGAGAAAGTGGGATGTGTGCCAGCCAATATTACATTTAACAACCACTAAAAACTCAACTATGAAACAAATCCAAAAGCTGCAGCAAGAGTCAACAGAACCAACCCAGGACAGGATGACGGACACTCAAGGAGTTTTATCTGATAACTGCATCAGCATCGCCACACGAATACACTTAAAACCAATTTGTATGCTATGATAAAATTAGACTGGGATATCCTTAAAAGACACAAATCCTCCTCTCAAGCCTGCAATTGTGTTCATATCTTCTACTTTTGTGAATTAGTGCGAGTTCTACGTGCGCGCGCAGGCCCGGCCTTGTCCACCAGCAGAGCCGTAATTAGGAAGGAGCTGCAGCGAGCAGACTCCCAGCAGGCCGTCTCTGCACAAAACCAGCGGCTCCTCCCTCAGAAACCCACAAACGCCATCCACACTCCCCGCTCTCTCCAACCCCTAAATCTTCACCCTCTTCCCTGCGCTCTGCTCATAACTCAGCCCAAAACCCCATCCGGGAACGTTCCTCTGTGTTCTCTCATTTGGCCCAACTCTCGTACTCTCGCTGTTATTCAACACTGAGCTCAGAAAGAGCTTAATACAGTTAAAAAACGTCTTTGATGAGCCATCAGATAATGTTGGAGACTTTCTCTGATCATTGCGTTCAAAAATTGTTGAAAATGTATGATACAAAAACTTGTTTTAGATGCCTGTTTGCAGTCTTTTGTCAGCATAATTCAAGAAGACAGCCATGCTAATGTCGACCCCCTTCAAGGGTCAGAGTGTGCGGCTGGAGCTACGTCAGATGATGCTTCTCAGCCCCACAAGGAACAGAGATAAATGCAGATCAAGCACACATGGAGAATATAAGAGAGGAGTCACAAACATGCAAAACTAAATATGACTTTTGTGACAAAGCATGGTTACAGGTGTGAATGGGTCAAAAGTGGGAGAAATGGCTTGTGTGTCTGTAAGTGCAGTGGTGGTGGCACATCTGTAGGGTCACCTGAGGAGACGTTATTCCTAGGAGATAATTCATGAGGAAGACTTGGATGTTCGAAACGCTTCCCAGCTATGGTTCTTATTAAAAGCTTGAGTTATGGTTCTGCGTCAAAATGACGCCGTGCCTACGGCGTGTGGTACGCGTCGACGCAGACCACACGCCGTCACTGACGCCGTCACTGACGCCGTCACTGACGTGCACCTCCCGAAAATTGTAACTACGCGTCAAGGTGACGCAGACCACACGGAGACCAAGAGGGCTGTGATTGGTTCGCTTGGAAGCAACGCATTTCCGGTTTGAAGCAGTCGTGAACTTTCAGCGCTCTTTTCTTCGTGTATGTGTGATTTTTTTTGTTTTGTTTTTTTGCACAATAGTTGTCCTTATCCCTTTGATTCACTGTGACCGGAAAAAGTCGGATAAACCATTCAGGAAAAGATTGCGAATTAGCAATCACGGGGGGTACTGCAACGCGGAGAAATGGAGTGACGGAGAAGTCCGAAGGGTTCACGACGGCGTCACGGTGACGGAGTAGGCACGGCATCGACTTGACGCAGAACCATAACTCAAGCTTAAGTCCATTAGTGTTTCAGCTCTGCGTCTTAAACGATCGTCCACATCAGACCACCATGAACTTGTACCACACGGCCATCCGTGTCCACCCGGAAAGTAAACGGGCTGAAAACTCCACTGGAAACGTTCTCAAAAGGCTTTTCTCCCACGCATCCAGGCTGTTGCAGCTCTATTAAAAACAGATACCGGCTGTTGAGGTGTGTCTACTGAACTTCCAGTGATGGTCACATGATGTACTCTTGGTAAAAAAGACCCAGAAGGTCAGATCGTGAAGGGAATCTGTGCGACTGCATCACCGTTTCCTCGCGAACTGTACGACAACGGCCGCATTCACAAACGGACTAAAGGGTTGTGTGGATGTCAGGTGTAATGTGCGGTTGATGCTTCCTCGCAGCAACTACGCAGGCGGCCTACGAACACGAGCTGGAACTGATGAGTGTTGCAGCAGTTGTAGCAGTGGAGATGTGATATTAAAAGAAAATCTTACTATTGAGTCAAACTTCAGATTTGTGGATAAACAAACGCATCACAATCTCCTGGTTGAGACTTCTAAACTTAAGACCTCTGGTCTGAGCCCAAACACACATCTGCCTGTTATTCTTATGGCAACATACAATCAAGAACACAAAAGGAAACCCACATTGGGCTGGAAATTCCAAGTAAAACATGTCACAGGATTTCAATCCACGTTCAAGCGAAAAAAGGAAAGTCAAAAACAAGAATCCAGGCTTGTTTGCCTGTTTGGACGTTCGTGCTGCAGAGGAGTGGCTGTGGTGGGATGGAGGCGTAGGAAGTCGTTGTTTGTCCCTCAAGGACCGGCTATATCCATCACAGTCCGTCCACTATCCAGAGCTAACGTTTGTGTGGATACAGGATGAGGTCAATTTGAATCCTGAGATTTCATTTGGTCACCGGAGATAATGGGCTGAAGCTTGATTGCGTCTCCAAACCGAGAACAACTGCACAGAAAGTTGTTTCTTAACACCACAAAGTCCAAATCAGCTGCATCTTTAAGAATGTGCACATCGAGTTCTGTTCAAACACTTCCACAAACCCGTGTTTATGAGGATCCCAAACCAGAGTCACCAGTGTCCGCTCGTGGTTTAAGGATGAAAAGTGTGCAAAAATATTTTTGTTTTGAATAAGGCTAAGTTTGTGTTAAATCATACAGTAATGAGAATTTTATATTGTTCATTCATTTTGCCTTATTTAACTTATTGTGTTGCAGTCTGGGGCAACACATATCCAACTAATATGAATCCTTTATTTTTATTACAGAAAAGAGCACTTAGAGTTATTTACAATAAGCATTACAGAGAACACACCAACAGATTATTTTTTTAATCAAGATTACTGAAACTCGATGATTTGGTTAAGTTACAGACACTCACAATCATGTACAGCTAAATGTAAAGCATTACCAGAAAACTTACAATACATGTTTACTTTCAGTTCAAATAATGAAGATAGTCGTAGAAAATTTAATTTTAAACATCTATTTGCCCGAACAACTTTAAAGCAGATGAGTGTTTCTGTTGTTGGAATTAAGTTATGGAATTCATTACATTATGATTTAAAGGGCTGTATAAACATATTTCAGTTTAAAAAGAAATTTAAAGAGAAAAAATAGCAATGTATGGATGAAATAGTTAAAATTTATAATATATGAGACAGACAATCTATCTTTGATTTTTTTGTTTTTCTTTCTTTGTGATATTAACTAAGTAATTGTGCAGACCATCTGTTATTATTGTTCAATTTTGTTTTGAGGGAGGGGCAGGTAGAATAAGAGTTTCTTCTTCCTGCTCCTTTCTGGTTATGGAATATGCTTTTGATTGTGTTGTCATTTTACTTGTGTGTTTGTTTTTTTGTTTGCATATTTCCATGATTGGAATAAATAAAAATGAAATGAAATGAAATCTATGAAACATTCATTAAATGTGACAAACAATATAAGGGAGGGGAGTGGGGAGTGGGGGGTGGGGGGTGCCCGGCCCAGACACTCCTGCCCAGCGAGTCTGTGGGGGAGCAGGGCTGAACGAGGGGGTGGGTCACAGTTCAGAGCGGGGTCGTAAACCAAAATGAAAGCAGGGACTTAGGAAACACAAACACCAATATAGTTCTGACAAACACAACAAAAGTTTTAATTAAAACGCAGGACCTCCAACCTCGGGACTCGGGAACAAAGAGGCGCGACGGACAGAAGAGACGCATAAGTACAATTCCAGAGGGCGAGACGTTTGCGTGATTCACGAAAACAATCAAAACTTTGTTAAATAAGATGTTCCCCTCATGGTCAGACTTCAAAATGTTAATGAGTTTTTTAGTGTTTTAAATTCATTTCATTTATCTCAACTTTATCTCACATACTGAAGCTTCACATCATGTTTCCTAAGACCAACACGTCCCCTGCTGCAACAACGCAGTGCAGTATCTGCATGCTAAAGTACGGTAGAGGAAGCATCATGATGAGGGTTTGTTTTGTTCCTGGACCGCTTCCCTTCACAGGGGGAAGATGAAGTCCCAAGAAAATCTAAAGTTACAGTTCCAAGTGTGGAGGTGGCCGTCTGCCAGAGGACGTCCGGGAGCGGCGGGATGATGCAGAGCGGCTCGTTGGATCGGTGCCATCCCAGCCCAGACCTCCACCCCGCCAACACGCTGCGGGGAGACTTCAAGAGAACGGTTCACGCCAGACGCCCCACAAATGTGTCTGAGCCGAAGCAGATCTGGGAGGAATTGTTAAAATTCCTCCGACACGTTGTGTACGTGTGATCCAAAGCAGACAAAAGAACGCCAGCAAACGTGCAACAAACTTAACTCCAAGTGTTCACTTGCTCTTCCAAAGTTTACTGGGTGTTCAATAAAGACAAAAGAAATGATAATTGTTATTATGGAGGATTCAATTTCCAAAGGGGTCCACGTAGTTTTCCTCGTTGCCTCATACACGTCAGCTACAGAGCAGGGCGGGCCGTTAAGAGCTGGTGCGGGTTGGTGTTCGTGCTCTCTGTGCCAGCGGAGCTGATTTACAGCATCACTCAAGCCGGCTTCCAGCAGCTCTGCAGTCAGCTTCCCGTCAGACACGCATGTCGCTGCTCTCCGCGGCCGCCAGCAGGAACGAGACATCTCCATCACAGTTTAAGTACGGCAAAGGTCGTCTGAAGACGTGCAGGACAAAGGCCACACACACGGGTTTTATTGAGAAGCCTCCTCCCACCACCACACACGGCCTAAAAGGTTTAATGGCACAGAAACTGTTCCCATGCAGCTCAGACGGCGCTTTATTCGGCATAACGCAGAAATTCACGGGAAGACATTTGCACCAATCTTAAAACACCTAATTTTCTGCAGATTGGAAGGTCGCCACATTTTTCTGTGTTGCCACCATCTGATGATTTTCTGAATAAAGAGCGATCAGGCTTCAGCTCTTCTTAGTATTTCTGCTGGTTTGTAAGACACCAACCAGACGCGGCCGTCTGTCTTCCTGTCAGACTGACTCCCTGCTGTCTGCTGTGGTTTTCTCCCGCTTTACCCTCGACACATGAGTCATACCTGAGCTTCAGCATGAAATGAACGACAATCTGTCTCGGGCAGCTACCTAAAAGAGGATTCCTGAGCGCGAACCAAGACGGTCATCCAGATGGGTTCTAGCGCTTCCACCCTTATACCCCAGCTTCACATGTTCATCACTGCTAGCAACAGAGAAAGCAAATAAAATAGGCAAAAAACAAGATAGAAAAAAAAAAGAAAAGAGAACTGGCAGAGCGAGGTGCAGCAAGCAGCGCGTCACATTCCTGTTACACTGCAATACCTTTCACTCAACTAGGTCCTTCATTGTGCAGCCCGAGGCTGCTCAAAGCTCCATATGTGCACTATATGAGGCATGTGCATGAAAGAACACGCTGAAAACTCAATTAGCAAACAGAAGCATAAAAGCAGAGAAAAAAAAAGCAACTACAAAGTGACTTTACGAGACTAAAATAGCCTTGCTGGGACGAGGCGGGGGATCATTTCTTCCCACAACTGCATTTGATTGAAATGCTGGAGGACAAGTTCTTAATCTGGCAAGAAGACCCCAAAGATCGAAGGAGAAGGGAGGCCAAAACATCAACGCCCATCAAAAGATCTGCTCTAATCAGCTCTGAGCGGTCTGATCTACCACGGTCTCCGATTCTACCATGACTGAACTCGTGCACGCTGACACATCTGCCACACGGCACCATCTAGTCAGGTGGACGACAGTTTGGACTGAAATGCACACACACGCACGTGTTCTCGGACGCGCTTGGGCCAGATGTGCTGCAGGATCTATGCAGCGGCTGCGGTTAACACGTACAGAGAGAAAAACAACAAACAGCTGCTTCAATCCCCACGCGGGGGGAGACGTCCATCCATGGACGGAGTCCATCCTGTCTGGGTTGCAGGTTATCAAATGAAAGGAGCTTTTTTGGAGAACTGGAGAACAAAAATAAATCCAGTTGCATGGTGGTTGTTGTGTTGAACAACACGTGAGATGCAGAACTTTTTCCCAACTTGCTCAATATTCAATAAGAAAACTGTTAATCTGAACCACACGCCGCTGAATCTGCCGCTACGTAGTGAACGATTCCCTCTGGGGAAGGGAACACTATAAATTGTTCAAACTGACAGATAAATAGTCCCAAACGAAGGGAAGAAAAATTAAGAAAAGATGTGCTCCGAAACTTCCGTGGCTTCGGGAAGTTAAGCCTTAAAAGACGGTTTAGCGTCAAAAGTACTGAAGGGAGAAGTCTAACGGCGGCCTCATTCTGCAACGAAGGAAAATACATTTTTATTTCGAGCAAAACCATTTAAGCAAATTATCTTCAGAAACTAAAGAAAACCAGACAACACACAAGTTTGCCAAACTTCCATTTTCCCGTGGAGACTTCAGCCCTGTCGGGTCTTTTTTGCCTCGTTATTATTCCATCTAACGTAATCTTCCACAAACGCAGAGACTAGGAACAAATAAAAAGATGAACACGTTTTTCAGAGCGGCTCATCGACAAAAAACGTTTTCATCTCGTGTTGACTTTCAGTTGAAGTCTGGATGTTTTCAGGAAAGAGGTGGCGTTCAAAGTCACGATGATACGATTCTCCTTCACGTGATGGCAGCGGGCGGCGCTAGGCCTGTGTTGAAAAAAATCGATTTCCCAATTCTAAATCGATTCTCATATTAATTCCTAAAAATCGATTCATATGTCTAAAGATCGATTTTTTTTTTCTCTTATTTTTTTATGTATTTATTTTTTTTTTCCATCATTAAATTACAACTTTTGGTTATTTTTTTGTTTATCCCCAAAAAAGGAATGTTTTGTTGGACACGAGAATAACTGGTGCCATGTTTTTGCCTTTAAATGTGTTTAAAGGTATGAAAACCTTTAAAGTGTTAGGTTATAATTGCATAAATTGTCTATATTTCATTACTTTATATACTGTCTTGGGGTTACATTGCCAAAAAATGCTAAAAACTAAATGCTCAAAGATTTAAAACCAAAATAGACCGAAAATGGAACAAATAAAAACGGAATGTGGGAAAAAATAAAACCGATTTCATGCGTCTCTGTTTCCTCCCTGGATCTGTTTGGTAATTCTGCCCCACATGATGTTTCTGAAAGCAGTTCTGTCAGCATTCTGGGAGCTGATTGGTCCTTACAGCATCATTAGCTGCCAATACTTGCTGTTTAATCGCAATATAATACTAGTAGTAATATTTTGCATAACTACAGTCATATAATTTATGCAACAGCTCAAAAAACAGTTTGTTTTTTTTTTATACTTTTTATTTTGTCTTTTTCAAGTTACACAGAAACGAAAGATAAGGAAAAAAAAATTATAATAATAAAAATTAAAATGATAGTAACAATCATAACATAAATACCTGGGGGAGATGTAATATTTTGACATTCTTTTCTTTCCCTTTTTTAAGGGCATGGCTGGGATTTGACCTTAAATGTAGACCATTTTTGCCATTTTTGAGCAAAATCCCTTCCTCTAATTCTCAAACAAAAAGTCAATTTTTCCATGGCGTATATTTCTTCAACAATGTCAAGCCATTGTCTCAGTCCTGGGGGATCGCTTCTCATCCAGAGTCTTGTCAGGGCCTTCTTAGCAGCAACAGTCAATATTTTGAAGAGGTAGATGTCTCTCTTTTCAGTGACTTCAACAGGCATAAGTCCCAGATATACAGTCCTTGGATCTTTAGGTATTCTCAGATTTAGAATTTCCTCCATTGTTTGGATAACATTATGCCAGAATAATTGTATTTTTGAACATGTCCAAAAGATATGAGAGTGATTGGCTACTACATGATCACACCCACGCCAACAATTCTGTTGTTGTTGCGTTTGTTTACTCTTAATGTGTGGAGTGATAAAAAAGCGTATGAGATTTTTCCAGCCGAATTCTCGCCATCTTCTCGAACTAGTTGAAGATTGCTGTGTGTTGCACATGGAAAGCCAATCACTCTCTGACAATACAACATCGAATTCTTGTTCCCACTTTGATTTGATATATAATGAGTTTCTTCCATTACTTTTTTGGAGACAGCTATACAGTTTTGATACAGTCTTTGAGGGGGTTCTTTTATATGCGTCCATCAAAAATACAATCATCTCATTAATCTCTGCTGATAAGTACCTATTCACTTCCTTGTCATAAAAGTCACGTAGCTGTAAATAACGGTACAGATCTCTGTTTTCAAATTTAAACTCCCGTTTGAGTTTATCCAAAAAACTGTTTTAATAACACTAACCCAAATCAATATCGGAATCGAATCGAATCTTGATAATCGATTCTGAATCTTAAGAATCGGAATCGAATCGATTCTTGACATTTGAATCGATCCCCAGCCCTAGGCGGCGCCCGTTCTCCCTCGCCGTTCTCCCTCTGAACTGCCGTGAACCTGAGTGGAATCTCAACGAGAGGCTTGAGATGCTTCTCCTTTGATCTCCAGGCAGCCGTGAGGTCCAAGTTGTTGTGCAGCAGCACCGGTCCGGACGTCTGCACAGCCGCGCTTTAATTGGCGCTGCTCTTTATTCTTTACTTTAAATTGCGCGGCGTTGCCATGTCTCACTCTTTACTTTGGACGTTTTCTCAGGCGTAAAAAGCCGCGGGACAGCCGGAGCCGTGAGCCCCAGTGCTCGGTCGGTACACATCGTATGGAGCCGCACAGACGCGACCTTGGCTTACATCGACCGCTGTATTTATTTAAACTTTTAGCCCTTTGCAAAACAGGGGTCTCTTCCCTTTGTTGAAAGTTTAGTCTGTGTGCAGTCCAGTGGCACTGTCTACAACAACAGCTGCATTTTCCCCTGAAAAAAACAAGAAGGTGATCCAGCTGGATGGAGGAGATCCGTCTAAACGTGTCTGGGTTCAGGAGAACGTCGATACGAGTATTTATGTACCAGCTGTATTCTGCTGCTCTCCCACCCACACTGAAGAGCGATCGTGGGAGCAGCTCATGTATTGTATCCACTGCTTCTCCCGTAAAAGATGTCACAGACGTGTTTTTATTTTGAGTTTTGTGCCCGTAAAAGAAGCAGCAGGTGAAACTTGGCGCTTCATGTTCCCGCCGTGCCATCGTAACAATGGAGGCACTGTTCAGCGGCTTCTCCGGGTCCTGATTTGCATGACTGTCAGTGAGAACGTGAATGAGCGGTGGGTACTCGCATGGTTTGCCTACATGAAAATGAAACGGATCGCCCGAGTGCAGGGGGGGGTGGGGGTACGGCAGGAGCACTGGGCGTGCTGGTTTATGGCTGAAGAGCAATAACCACATCCCTGGATGTCACTGATATCATCACCCACCGACCAGTCGGGCAGGAAATACAAAGAGCATTCCTGATCAAATGTGAGGAGAATCTCATCACCTTCATTAAAGAGGACATTGGTTCACACTGGCTGCGTCCAAGATTGCATACTTTCATCCTAATGAGTATGCAAAATGAGTATGCGAGATTTTTAAGTGCGTCCGAAACATTAGAACGTTCTCAATAGTAGCTCTATCCATAATCATTCTAGGGAAATGTATTAGTGTGGATTGATGGACACTAGCCGAGCAGAAACTTCCCACAATGCAATGCGGCGGTGTTTGGTTGCTAAGTGATACGTATATGTCCTAAGAAAAATATTAAGTATAATAATATTATTATATAATATTAATATTATAATATTCGTATATAATAATATTATATGTCATCTTGTTTCGGCCAGGATAAACGGGAAATAGCGGAGCGTTGCTGCTACTGCTGCTGTGACACGTCACTTCCTTCTAACGGCAGGAAGTGCCGTGTGCGCTCTGAATAGTACATCCGAATTAATGCACACTACTGATATTTACTCAAAAGTTAGCCGAATTTAAGTATACTTTTTAGTATGGCATTTCGGGCGCACCGACTGAAATATCCCACACCTTCATCTGGAAGAATATTTGCTCACTCAAAGGAAGCATGGTCTGGGTAAAACCATCCAGAGTAACTTTAGACTCTGATCCCTGATCTCCTGGGACAACTGTACTTTCTTGGGGCAACCCTTATCTCCTGGGACAAGTGCTGGCTCAAAGCTACAGAGGACACCATGGAAGACTCAAGAAAGTAATGACAGAAGAGAAAATGAATAACAGCAAGTTGACCTCCGCACACATAGGGGGAGCTGCTGAGCTACAGAAAACTGCTTTCACAAATGATTTTTTTCCACCATTTTCTACATAAAACGCTCCAAAGTTAGCAATTTTGGAAAAAAAAAAGAAATAAAATAAAATGTAATACTCGTTCTTCAGATGAAAATAAGCTCCAAACGCAATCAGGTACCATAAATAGATCAGGATTCTGCCCATCCAGAGGAGACACAGAGTTTCATTCTCGCCTCATGTTTTAGAGACAACACGAGCGCTATCATGTAACGTCTGCTTGCAGTAAGTGGAGACAAGTGCCGTGTAATTATCTACGCTGAACGGCTACTATGTATTCCTGGAAACCAGCCACAATGTTCAAAACCTGAACTCTCCGGGTGAAGGTCAGCAGCTCTGGAGCCTTCAGGCCGCGCAGGGAAGTAACGGGTGCCGTCGCCCGCTTTGTCCTACATCTCCTCAAAACTGGGGCACGTGCTCAAGCAATTGTAGCAGAAGAGGAAAATCTAACCCTAGAAGGGAGTGTCGAGTAGATAAAAGAGACGCATGTTCCAGTATCTATTGTTGAGTGGAGCGTTAGCGGAAAAGGACGTCACGGTGAGTCGTCTGATCTCAGGGGTGAGTTGAGTTATTATTTTACTTTGATTCAGTTGTGAAATCAAAGGTAATTTAGTTTCTGGTCCCTTCTCCTGTTGGTTTGCTCTTCACCTCCGACGAGAGCCTCTAACGTTGCTCATCTGGGAGAAACTAGAGCTCATTTCAAACTCTGCAGGGGATCTTTGAGAGTAACATCCTTCTGAAGGGGACAAAATTAAATCCTTTATTTTTTTAAACACCCATGTAAAACTCTGGTCCTTTTAGTTAAACAGAACCCCCTTTTTGTGAC